>NW_028113136.1:527500-532500 GCF_964234715.1 Podarcis melisellensis | reverse complement strand
TTTAGCGTTAGGGTTAGGGTTAGGGTGAATGAACACCGCAAGAACAATCCAAGATTAGGGTTAGGGTTAGGGTTAGGGTTAGGGTTAGGGTTAGGGTTAGGGTTAGGGTTAGGGTTAGGGTTAGGGTGAATGAACACCGCAAGAACAATCCAAGATTAGGGTTAGGGTTAGGGTTAGGGTTAGGGTTAGGGTTAGGGTTAGGGTTAGGGTTAGGGTTAGGGTTAGGGTTAGGGTGAATGAACGCCGCAAGAACAATCCAAGATTAGGGTTAGGGTTAGGGTTAGGGTTAGGGTTAGGGTTAGGGTTAGGGTTAGGGTTAGGGTTAGGGTGAATGAACACCGCAAGAACAATCCAAGCTTAGGGTTAGGGTTAGGGTTAGGGTTAGGGTTAGGGTTAGGGTTAGGGTTAGGGTTAGGGTTAGGGTTAGGGTTAGGGTGAATGAACACTGCAAGAACAATCCAAGAATAGGGTTAGGGTTAGGGTTAGGGTTAGGGTTAGGGTTAGGGTTAGGGTTAGGGTTAGGGTGAATGAACACCGCAAGAACAATCCAAGCTTAGGGTTAGGGTTAGAGTTAGGGTTAGGGTTAGGGTTAGGGTTAGGGTGAATGAACACCGCAAGAACAATCCAAGATTAGGGTTAGGGTTAGGGTTAGGGTTAGGGTTAGGGTTAGGGTTAGGGTTAGGGTTAGGCTTAGGGTGAATGAACACCGCAAGAACAATCCAAGCTTAGGGTTAGGGTTAGGGTTAGGGTTAGGGTTAGGGTTAGGGTTAGGGTGAATGAACACTGCAAGAACAATCCAAGAATAGGGTTAGGGTTAGGGTTAGGGTTAGGGTTAGGGTTAGGGTTAGGGTTAGGGTTAGGGTTAGGGTTAGGGTGAATGAACACCGCAAGAACAATCCAAGCTTAGGGTTAGGGTTAGAGTTAGGGTTAGGGTTAGGGTTAGGGTTAGGGTTAGGGTGAATGAACACCGCAAGAACAATCCAAGCTTAGTGTCAGAGCCACCCGTTTGGTCCCAGCTCACAAGAGACCCAACTCCGATCCGGTTTATTTACAGAAAGTCTTTATTGAAGATCATGGTTCCGTTTACATTCCATCTTTGTGACTCTTCGTCTGTAACGTTAGACCGCTGAAGTCCCCTCTGAATCTGTCCCGCCGAGGCACCAATTTAAGAGGCTAGTCCTGGACCACCTCTTCCTCTCCTTCCTTTTCCGCAGGGTCTTTCTGCCCCCCTGGGTTCCCCCTCGCCGGGACTCGCCCGAGGCTGAATCCTCTGACGCCTCTGCCCCCCTCCTTCTCGCTTTGGGGCCGGGCTCCTCCCCAGGGCTCTCCTCACTTCCGCGCGCCTCTACATTTGAACTTGGCGCGCGTACGTTGCTCCTGACCTTTCTCTCGACCGCTACACTGCTCCCGGTGCTGCTCTCCACCCCTTCCGGCTGAGCGCCCTGCTTCGATCTCCTTCCCCTGTCTCTTTCTTGCTCTGCTCCCTCTGACACACTGGTAACTCCACTGGTATTCAACCCCCTCCTCCCCCCATCTCGAGTCCAGTATCTCTGTGACCTCGTTAAGGGGTTCGGCCCTAGGCGACCCCCCCTCTTGGGTGCCCCTTTGCGTGGGTCTGGTACTGTTTCTGACTCTTGAAACCTGTGCGGGGCCTTGTAGGGAGTGAGCACCGACCTATGAAAGACCGGGTGCACTCTGGAGCCTTCTGGAAGGGCCAGGCGAAATGCTACCGGATTGATCCTAGCCTCAACTTGGTATGGTCCTAGCTGCCTGTGTCCTAGCTTCTTCTTGGCTAACGATTTGGCTGGCATAGCTTGGGCCGCTAACCATACCCAGTCCCCCACCTGGATGTCCTCTCCCGCCCTTCTGTGCTTGTCCGCCTGCACCTTATAGGCCTGCTTGGCCAGCTCCAAATGTCTCCGCAGCTCCTCGTGCACCTCTTGCAACTCTGCTGCGAACTGGTCGGCCTCTTGAGGCACCCCCTCTCCTGGCGTTATAACTCTCGGAAAGGTTCTGGGATGACGGCCATTGTTCGCGAAGAACGGCGTCACCCCGGTCGATGCGTGCTTCATGTTGTTGTAGGCAAACTCAGCCATCGGCAGGTAGTCCACCCACGCTGCTGGTCGCTGATTGGCGTAACACCTCAGGTACTGCTGCATGATTGCGTTGACCCTCTCTGCTTGGCCGTTGGTCTGTGGATGTCTCGCCGACGCTAGGTCGATCTTGACGTGCAGGATACCCAGAAGCTTCTGCCAGAAGTTGGAAACAAATTGGCGCCCCCTGTCGGACAGGACGGACTGCGGTAGTCCATGCACTCTGAACACGTGGTCGATGAAGAGTTTGGCGGTCTGTTCTGCCGTCGCCACCTTGGCACAAGGAATGAAGTGCGCCATCTTGGTGAACAAGTCCACAACCACCAGCACCGCCGTCTTGCCCCTGGAGCTGGGCAGGTCAGTAACAAAGTCCAGTGCTACCCTCTCCCACGGTTGCTGCGGCGTTTCCAGCGGTTCCAACAATCCCGCCGGCTTCTGGTGTACTGGTTTGGACCTCTGACAGGTGTCACACCTGGCGACGTAATCCGCCACCTCTCCCCGCATCTGGGGCCACCAAAAGTCCCTGGCCACTAGTTCTATTGTCTTCTCCTTGCCGAAGTGGCCCGCACTGGGGGCGTCGTGCAATTGCTGCAGAACCTTTGCGCGAAGTTCATCGTTAGGCACGTAGAGGGCACCCTTGCGAGTTAAGAGTCCGTCCCGCAACTGGAACTCATCGTCTCTTTGCGACCCGCTGCGGAGCTCCTCCATCTTGGACTGTGCAAATTGATCCGCTTGCAACGCGTGTCGCACCGCGTCCAAGTCGACTGCGATGGCAGCGCACGCCCACGCCTGTGGTGCGAAAATGTGCTTCGCTGCAATTGGTGTCGTCTCCTCCAGGTATTGCGGTTTCCTGGAGAGCGCGTCTGCTATAACATTGGAGTCTCCCGGGATGTATTCTATTTTGAAGTCGAAATCCGCAAAGAATTCTGCCCAGCGCATGTGTCTTTGGGTCTGCAGCCTTGCCGTTCGCCAATACTCTAAGTTCTTGTGATCCGTGCGGACCTGCACTGTGTGCTTGGCTCCTATGAGGAAGTGTCGCCACGCTTTGAAAGCTGCATGAATGGCCAACAGCTCCCTGTCCCATATGGTGTAGTTCCGCTCCGTCTTGCTGAGCTTCCGGGAGTAGAAGGCGCCCGGCCTCCAATTGCCTTGCGGATCCTCCTGCAGAAGGACGGCTCCAACCGCTCTGTCTGACGCGTCGGTTTCCACCCGCATGGGCCTGCCGGGATTCACGTGCAGTAGCTGCTCCTCGGAGGCGAAGAGGCTTTTAAGCTTCCGAAAAGAGCGCTCTGCCTGTTCCGTCCAAGCGAACTTCTTCTTCTTGGAACTGAGGGTGTCCGTGATTGCTGCCGTCTCATTGGCAAAACCTTTGATTAATTTGCGATAAAAATTGGCAAATCCGATGAATCTCTGGACTTCCTTCCGATTGCGTGGGCTCTTCCAGTCCAACACCGCTTGGACCTTGACTCTGTCCATGGCCAGCCCCTCGTCGGACAGCTTGTAGCCAAGGAAATCCACCTCCGTCACATCAAACTGGCACTTCTCCAACTTGGCGTACAGCCTGTGCTCCTTCAACCTCTGTAGGACCTCCTTTACATCCTTCTCGTGAGCTTCCGGCGATTCCGAGAAAATCAGGATGTCGTCGAGAAAACATACACACTTCTTGTAGAGGAGTCCCGCCAGCACGTGATGCATAAATGCTTGGAAAACGTGGCTGCCATTTTGGAGACCAAACGGCATAACTCTGTATTCATACGTGCCTAGAGGCGTGAACATGGCAGTCTTCCACTCATCGCCCTTCCGGATGCGGATGAGGTTGTACGCTCCACGCAAATCCAACTTGGTGAAGATCTTACCCTTCCTAACGGTCGCTAGGAGGTCGTCAATCTTGGGCATGGGAAAGGCCTTGGGGTTAGTCAGTCTGTTTATGAATCTATAGTCCACAATGAGTCTTTTTTGGGGCGTGTCTTTCTTCTTCACAAAGAAAACAGGACTGCCTCCCACTGCTTTGGATTCCCGGATGAACCCGCGCTTCAGATTATGCTCTATGAACTCTCTGAGCTCTTGCATCTCGTCCTCAGACATGGAATACAGCTTTGCAGTTGGCAGCTGCGCCCCTGGCACCAGGTCGATCGCACAGTCGTAAGGCCTGTGAGGCGGCAACTTGTCAGCTTCTTTCTCGCAGAAAACCTCCAAGAATCCCTCGTACTTGTGAGGCACTGCCTGCACCATGCCCAGGTGCAGTTGCTGCTCAGCTCCTTCCTCCTGATTGGTTTGGATGCAATGCTGAGCACAATACGATGAGCAGAAGGTGATCTGCCGCTGGTACCACGCTACAGCGGGACTATGCCTCTCCAGCCAACTCATGCCTAACACAATGGGCGTGTCTGACAGGTGGGTGACATTGAAGCTAATGAGTTCGCGATGATTTCCAATCTGCATCACCATGGGAGGCGTCTGCTGCACAACTTGCCCTCCCAGCAATTTCCTGCCGTCCACTGTGACCACGTTCAGAGGCGTCGTTGCAGGCAGGAGTGCTATGCTATGCTGCTTGACAAATTGTATTCCCACAAAATCCGCATTGCTTCCTGAATCAATCGTGATGGGAACTTCCAGGGATTGTCCATTTGGCAGCTGAAGGGTTGCAGTGAGTTGCACTGCTGGCTTGGGTGGTAAAGGGTCTGTGCGTTGCAAGGGTGCTGGGGTCTGTTCTACAGATCCGCCTGGCTGAGCCCCAGTAGCTCCGCTTCCAGCCAGGCACTGTCGTTTCCCTGAGGCTGCTCTCTTTGCACCACTTCCGCTGCCACTGTTGCTAGAGCTGCAGTGTGTTTTTGGAGCCTCTGGGGGCACTCTTTCGCCATATGGTGTGCACTGTCACAGATGTAACATTTCCTGGTCCCTCTAGGA
>NW_028113136.1:520000-522500 GCF_964234715.1 Podarcis melisellensis | reverse complement strand
AGGGTTAGGGTTAGGGTTAGGGTTAGGGTTAGGGTTAGGGTTAGGGTTAGGGTTAGGGTTAGGGTTAGGGTTAGGGTTATTGTTAGGGTGAATGAACACCGCAAGAACAATCCAAGATTAGGGTTAGGGTTAGGGTTAGGGTTAGGGTTAGGGTTAGGGTTAGGGTTAGGGTTAGGGTTAGGGTTAGGGTTAGGGTTAGGGTTAGGGTTAGGGTTAGGGCTAGGGCTAGGGTTAGGGTGAATGAACACCGCAAGAACAATCCAAGATTAGGGTTAGGGTTAGGGTTAGGGTTAGGGTTAGGGTTAGGGTTAGGGTGAATGAACACCGCAAGACCAATCCAAGCTTAGGGTTAGGGTTAGGTTTAGGGTTAGGGTTAGGGTGAATGAACACCGCAAGAACAATCCAAGATTAGGGTTAGGGTTAGGGTTAGGGTTAGGGTTAGGGTTAGGGTTAGGGTTAGGGTTGGGGTTGGGGTTCGGGTTGGGGTTAGGGTTAGGGTTAGGATGAATGAACACCGCAAGAACAATCCAAGATTAGGGTTAGGGTTAGAGTTAGGGTTAGGGTTAGGGTTAGGGTTAGGGTTACGGTTAGGGTTAGGGTTAGGGTTAGGATGAATGAACACAGCAAGAACAATCCAAGATTAGGGTTAGGGTTAGGGTTAGGGTTAAGGTTAGAGTTACGGTTAGGGGTAGGGGTAGGGGTAGGGTTAGGGTTAGGGTTAGGGTTAGGGTTAGGGTTAGGGTGAATGAACACCGCAAGAACAATCCAAGCTTAGGGTTAGGGTTAGGCTTAGGCTTAGGGTTAGGGTTAGGGTTAGGTTTAGCGTTAGGGTTAGGGTTAGGGTTAGGGTGAATGAACACCGCAAGAACAATCCAAGAATAGGGTTAGGGTTAGGGTTAGGGTTAGGGTTAGTGTTAGGGTTAGGGGTAGGGGTAGGGGTAGGGGTAGGGGTAGGGGTAGGGTTAGGGTGAATGAACACCACAAGAACAATCCAAGAATAGTGTTAGGGTTAGGGTTAGGGTTAGAGTTAGGGTTAGGGTTAGGATTAAGGTTAGGGTTTGGGTAAGGGTTAGGATGAATGAACACCGCAAGAACAATCCAAGATTAGGGTTAGGGTTAGGGTTAGGGTTAGGGTTAGGGTTAGGGTTAGGGTTAGGGTTAGGGTGAATGAACACCGCAAGAACAATCCAAGCTTAGGGTTAGGGTTAGGGTTAGGGTTGGGGTTAGGGTTAGGGTGAATGAACACTGCAAGAACAATCCAAGAATAGGGTTAGGGTTAGGGTTAGGGTTAGGGTTAGGGTTAGGGTTAGGGTTAGGGTTAGGGTTAGGGTTAGGGATAGGGTGAATGAACACCGCAAGAACAATCCAAGCTTAGGTTTAGGGTTAGAGTTAGGGTTAGGGTTAGGGTGAAGGAACACCGCAAGAACAATCCAAGATTAGGGTTAGGGTTAGGGTTAGGGTTAGGGTTAGGGTTAGGGTTAGGGTTAGGGTTAGGGTTAGGGTTAGGGTTAGGGTTAGGGTTAGGGTTAGGGTTAGGGTTAGGGTTAGGGTTAGGGTTAGGGTTAGGATGAATGAATACAGCAAGAATAATCCAAGATCAGGGTTAGGGTTAGCGTTAGGGTTAGGGTTAGGGTTAGGGTTAGGGTGAAGGAACACCGCAAGAACAATCCAAGATTAGGGTTAGGGTTAGGGTTAGGGTTAGGGTTAGGCTTAGGTTTAGGGTTAAGGTTAGAGTTAGGGTTAGGGTTAGGGGTAGTGGTAGGGTTCGGGTTAGGGTTAGGGTTAGGGTGACTGAACACCGCAAGAACAATCCAAGCTTAGGGTTAGGGTTAGGGTTAGGGTTAGGGTTAGGGTTAGGGTTAGGGTTAGGGTTAGGGTTAGGGTTAGGGTTAGGTTTAGCGTTAGGGTTAGGGTGAATGAACACCGCAAGAACAATCCAAGAATAGGGTTAGGGTTAGGGTTAGGGTTAGGGTTAGGGTTAGGGTTAGGGTTAGGGTGAATGAACACCGCAAGAACAATGCAAGATTAGGGTTAGGGTTAGGGTTAGGGTTGTTAGGGTTAGGGTTAGGGTTAGGGTTAGGGTTAGGGTTAGGGTTAGGGTTAGGGTTAGGGTTAGGGTTAGGGTTAGGGTGAATGAACACCGCAAGAACAATCCAAGATTAGGGTTAGGGTTAGGGTTAGGGTTAGGGTTAGGGTTAGGGTTAGGGTTAGGGTTAGGGTTAGGGTGAATGAACACCGCAAGAACAATCCAAGCTTAGGGTTAGGGTTAGGGTTAGGGTTAGGGTTAGGGTTAGGGTGAATGAACACTGCAAGAACAATCCAAGAATAGGGTTAGGGTTAGGGTTAGGGTTAGGGTTAGGGTTAGGGTTAGGGTTAGGGTTAGGGTTAGGGTTAGGGTGAATGAACACCGCAAGAACAATCCAAGCTTAGGGTTAGGGTTAGAGTTAGGGTTAGGGTTAGGGTTAGGGTTAGGGTTAGGGTTAGGGTTAGGTTTAGGTTT
>NW_028113136.1:507500-510000 GCF_964234715.1 Podarcis melisellensis | reverse complement strand
GTTAGGGTTAGGGTTAGGGTTAGGATGAATGAATACTACAAGAACAATCCAAGATTAGGGTTAGGGTTAGGGTTAGGGTTAGGGTTAGGGTTAGGGTTAGGGTTAGGGTTAGGGTTAGGGTTAGGGTTAGGAGGAATGAACACCGCAAGAACAATCCAAGATAAGGGTTAGGGTTAGGGTTAGGGTTAGGGTTAGGGTTAGGGTTAGGATGAATGAACACCGCAAGAACAATCCAAGATTAGGGTTAGGGTTAGGGTTAGGGTTAGGGTTAGGGTGAATGAACAACGCAAGAACAATCCAAGAATAGGGTTAGGGTTAGGGTTAGGGTTAGGGTTAGGGTTAGGGTTAGGGTTAGGGTGAATGAACACCGCAAGAACAATCCAACAATAGGGTTAGGGTTAGGGTTAGGGTTAGGGTTAGGGTTAGGGTTAGGGTTAGGGTTAGGGTTAGGGTTAGGGTTAGGGTTAGGGTTAGGATGAATGAACACTACAAGAAAAATCCAAGAATAGGGTTAGGGTTAGGGTTAGGGTTAGGGTTAGGGTTAGGGTTAGGGTTAGGGTTAAAGTTAGGGTTAGGGTTAGGGTTAGGGTTAGGGTTAGGGTTAGGGTTAGGGTTAGGGTTAGGGTTAGGGTTAGGGTTAGGATGAATGAACACCACAAGAACAATCCAAGATTAGGGTTAGGGTTAGGGTTAGGGTTAGAGTTAGGGTTAGGTTTAGGATGAATGAACACTACAAGAACAATCCAAGGTTAGGGTTAGGGTTAGGGTTAGGGTTAGGGTTAGGGTTAGGGTTAGGGTTAGGGTTAGGGTTAGGGTTAGGGTGAATGAACACCGCAAGAACAATCCAAGATTAGGGTTAGGGTTAGGGTTAGGGTTAGGGTTAGGGTTAGGGTTAGGGTTAGGGTTAGGGTTAGGGTTAGGGTTAGGATGAATGAACACCACAAGAACAATCCAAGATTAGGGTTAGGGTTAGGGTTAGGGTTAGGGTTAGGGTTAGGGTTAGGGTTAGGGTTAGGGTTAGGGTTAGGGTTAGGGTTAGGGTTAGGGTTAGGTTTAGGATGAATGAACACCGCAAGAACAATCCAAGATTAGGGTTAGGGTTAGGGTTAGGGTTAGGGTTAGGGTTAGGGTTAGGGTTAGGATGAATGAACACCGCAAGAACAATCCAAGATTAGGGTTAGGGTTAGGGTTAGGGTTAGGGTTAGGGTTAGGGTTAGGGTTAGGATGAATGAACACTACAAGAACAATCCAAGATTAGGGTTAGGGTTAGGGTTAGGGTTAGGGTTAGGGTTAGGGTTAGGGTTAGGGTTAGGGTTAGGGTTAGGATGAATGAACACCGCAAGAACAATCCAAGATTAGGGTTAGGGTTAGGGTTAGGGTTAGGGTTAGGGTTAGGGTTAGGGTTAGGGTGAATGAACACCGCAAGAACAATCCAGGAATAGGGTTAGGGTTAGGGTTAGGGTTAGGGTGAATGAACACCGCAAGAACAATCCAAGAATAGGGTTAGGGTTAGGGTTAGGGTTAGGGTTAGGGTTAGGGTTAGGGTTAGGGTTAGGGTTAGGGTTAGGGTTAGGGTTAGGATGAATGAACACCGCAAAAACAATCCAAGATTAGGGTTAGGGTTAGGGTTAGGGTTAGGGTTAGGGTTAGGGTTAGGGTTAGGGTTAGGATTAGGGTTAGGATGAATGAACACTACAAGAACAATCCAAGAATAGGGTTAGGGTTACGGTTACGGTTAGGGTTAGGGTTAGGGTTAGGGTTAGGGTTAGGGTTAGGGTTAGGGTTAGGGTTAGGGTGAATGAACACCGCAAGAACAATCCAAGATTAGGGTTAGGGTTAGGGTTAGGGTTAGGGTTAGGGTTAGGGTTAGGGTTAGGGTTAGGATGAATGAACACTACAAGAACAATCCAAGGTTTGGGTTAGGGTTAGGGTTAGGGTTAGGGTTAGGGTTAGGGTGAATGAACACCGCAAGAACAATCCAAGATTAGGGTTAGGGTTAGGGTTAGGGTTAGGGTTAGGGTTAGGGTTAGGGTTAGGATGAATGAACACCACAAGAACAATCCAAGATTAGGGTTAGGGTTAGGGTTAGGGTTAGGGTTAGGGTTAGGGTTAGGGTTAGGGTTAGGGTTAGCGTGAATGAACACCGCAAGAACAATCCAAGAATAGGGTTAGGGTTAGGGTTAGGGTTACGGTTAGGGTTAGGGTTAGGGTTAGGGATAGGGATAGGGTTAGGGTTAGGGTTAGGGTTAGGGTTAGGGTTAGGGTTAGGGTTAGGGTTAGGATGAATGAACACCGCAAGAACAATCCAGGAATAGGGTTAGGGTTAGGGTTAGGGTTAGGGTGAATGAACACCGCAAGAACAATCCAAGAATAGGGTTAGGGTTAGGGTTAGGGTTAGGGTTAGGGTTAGGGTTAGGGTTAGGGTTAGGGTTAGGGTTAGGGTTAGGATGAATGAACACCGCAAAAACAATCCAAGATTAGGGTTAGGGTTAGGGTTAGG
>NW_028113136.1:490000-502500 GCF_964234715.1 Podarcis melisellensis | reverse complement strand
ATTAGGGTTAGGGTTAGGGTTAGGGTTAGGGTTAGGGTTAGCGTGAATGAACACCGCAAGAACAATCCAAGATTAGGGTTAGGGTTAGGATTAGGGTTAGGGTTAGGGTTAGGGTTAGGGTTAGGGTTAGGGTTAGGGTTAGGATGAATGAACACCGCAAGAACAATCCAAGATTAGGGTTAGGGTTAGGGTTAGGGTTAGGGTTAGGGTTAGGGTTAGGGTTAGGGTTAGGGTTAGGGTGAATGAACACCGCAAGAACAATCCAAGAATAGGGTTAGGGTTAGGGTTAGGGTTAGGGTTAGGGTTAGGGTTAGGATTAGGATTAGGGTTAGGGTTAGGGTTAGGGTAAGGGTTAGGGTTAGGGTTAGGGTGAATGAACACCGCAAGAACAATCCAAGAATAGGGTTAGGGTTAGGGTTAGGGTTAGGGTTAGGGTTAGGGTTAGGGTTAGGGTTAGGATTAGGATTAGGGTTAGGGTTAGGGTTAGGGTTAGGGTTAGGGTAAGGGTTAGGGTTAGGGTTAGGGTGAATGAACACCGCAAGAACAATCCAAGAATAGGGTTGGGGTTAGGGTTAGGGTTAGGGTTAGGTTTAGGATGAATGAACACCGCAAGAACAATCCAAGATTAGGGTTAGGATTAGGGTTAGGGTTAGGGTTAGGGTTAGGGTTAGGGTTAGGGTTAGGGTTAGGGTTAGGATGAATGAACACTACAAGAACAATCCAAGATTAGGGTTAGTGTTAGGGTTAGGGTTAGGGTTAGGGTTAGGGTTAGGGTTAGGGTTAGGGTGAATGAACACCGCAAGAACAATCCAAGATTAGGGTTAGGGTTAGGGTTAGGGTTAGGGTTAGGGTTAGGGTTAGGGTTAGGATGAATGAACACCACAAGAACAATCCAAGATTAGGGTTAGGGTTAGGGTTAGGGTTAGGGTTAGGGTTAGGGTTAGGGTTAGGGTTAGGGTTAAGGTTAGGGTTAGGGTTAGGGTTAGGGTGAATGAACACCGCAAGAACAATCCAAGAATAGGGTTAGGGTTAGGGTTAGGGTTAGGGTTAGGGTTAGGGTTAGGGTTAGGGTTAGGGTTAGGATGAATGAACACCGCAAGAACAATCCAAGATAAGGGTTAGTGTTAGTGTTAGTGTTAGTGTTAGTGTTAGTGTTAGGGTTAGGGTTAGGGTTAGGGTTAGGGTTAGGGTTAGGGTTAGGGTTAGGGTTAGGGTTAGGGTTAGGGTTAGGATGAATGAACACTACAAGAACAATCCAAGATAAGGGTTAGGGTTAGGGTTAGGGTTAGGGTTAGGGTTAGGGTTAGGGTTAGAGTTAGGGTTAGGGTTAGGGTTAGGGTTAGGGTTAGGGTTAGGGTTAGGGTTAGGGTTAGGGTTAGGGTTAGGGTTAGGGTTAGGGTAAGGGTTAGGGTGAATGAACACCGCAAGAACAATCCAAGAATAGGGTTAGGGTTAGGGTTAGGGTTAGGGTTAGGGTTAGGGTTAGGGTTAGGGTTAGGGTTAGGGTTAGGGTTAGGGTTAGGGTTAGGGTTAGGGTTAGGGTTAGAGTGAATGAACACCGGAAGAACAATCCAAGAATAGGGTTAGGGTTAGGGTTAGGGTTAGGGTTAGGGTTAGGCTTACGGTTAGGGTTGGGGTTAGGGTTAGGGTTATGGTTAGGTTAGGGTTAGGGTTAGGCTTAGAGTTAGGGTTAGGGTTAGGTTTAGGATGAATGAACACCGCAAGAACAATTCAAGATTAGGGTTAGGGTTAGGGTTAGGGTTAGGGTTAGGATGAATGAACACTACAAGAACAATCCAAGATTAGGGTTAGGGTTAGGGTTAGGGTTAGGGTTAGGGTTAGGGTTAGGGTTAGGGTGAATGAACACCGCAAGAACAATCCAAGATTAGGGTTAGGGTTAGGATTAGGGTTAGGGTTAGGGTTAGGGTTAGGGTTAGGGTTAGGGTTAGGGTTAGGGTTAGGATGAATGAACACCGCAAGAACAATCCAAGAATAGGGTTAGGGTTAGGGTTAGGGTAAGGGTTAGGGTTAGGGTTAGGGTGAATGAACACCGCAAGAACAATCCAAGAATAGGGTTAGGGTTAGGGTTAGGGTTAGGGTTAGGGTTAGGGTTAGGGTTAGGGTTAGGGTTAGGGTTAGGGTTAGGGTTAGGGTTAGGGTTAGGATGAATGAACACCACAAGAACAATCCAAGAATAGGGTTAGGGTTAGGGTTAGGGTTAGGGTTAGGGTTAGGGTTAGGGTTAGGGTTAGGATGAATGAACACCGCAAGAACAATCCAAGATAAGGGTTAGGGTTAGGGTTAGGGTTAGGGTTAGGGTTAGGGTTAGGGTTAGGGTTGGGGTTAGGGTTAGGGTTAGGGTTAGGGTTAGGGTTAGGGTTAGGATGAATGAACACCGCAAGAACAATCCAAGATAAGGGTTAGGGTTAGGGTTAGGGTTAGGGTTAGGGTTAGGGTTAGGGTTAGGGTTAGGGTTAGGGTTAGGGTTAGGGTTAGGGTTAGGATGAATGAACACCGCAAGAACAATCCAAGATTAGGGTTAGGGTTAGGGTTAGGGTTAGGGTTAGGGTTAGGGTTAGGGTTAGGGTTAGGGTTAGGGTTAGAATGAATGAACACTACAAGAACAATCCAAGATTAGGGTTAGGGTTAGGGTTAGGGTTAGGGTTAGGGTTAGGGTTAGGGTTAGGGTTAGGATGAATGAACACCGCAAGAACAATCCATGATAAGGGTTAGGGTTAGGGTTAGGGTTAGGGTTAGGGTTAGGGTTAGGGTTAGGGTTAGGGTTAGGGTTAGGGTTAGGGTTGGGGTTGGGTTAGGGTTAGGGTTAGGGTTAGGGTTAGGTTTAGGATGAATGAACACCGCAAGAACAATCCAAGATTAGGGTTAGGGTTAGGGTTAGGGTTAGGGTTAGGGTTAGGGTTAGGGTTAGGGTTAGGGTTAGGGTTAGGGTTATGGTTAGGGTTAGGGTTAGGGTTAGGGTTAGGGTGAATGAACACCGCAAGAACAATCCAAGAATAGGGTTAGGGTTAGGGTTAGGGTTAGGGTTAGGGTTAGGGTGAATGAACACCGCAAGAACAATCCAAGAATAGGGTTAGGGTTAGGGTTAGGGTTAGGGTTAGGGTTAGGGTTAGGGTTAGGGTTAGGGTTAGGGTTAGGATGAATGAACACTACAAGAACAATCCAAGAATAGGGTTAGGGTTAGGGTTAGGGTTAGGGTTATGGTTATGGTTAGGGTTAGGGTTAGGGTTAGGATTAGGGTTAGGGTTAGGGTTAGGGTTAGGGTTAGGATGAATGAACACCGCAAGAACAATCCAAGATTAGGGTTAGGGTTAGGGTTAGGGTTAGGGTTAGGGTTAGGGTTAGGGTTAGGGTTAGGGTTAGGGTTAGGGTTAGGGTTAGGATGAATGAACACTACAAGAACAATCCAAGGTTAGGGTTAGGGTTAGGGTTAGGGTTAGGGTTAGGGTTAGGGTTAGGGTTAGGGTTAGGGTTAGGGTTAGGGTTAGGGTGAATGAACACCACAAGAACAATCCAAGATTAGGGTTAGGGTTAGGGTTAGGGTTAGGGTTAGGGTTAGGGTTAGGGTTAGGGTTAGGGTTAGGATGAATGAACACCACAAGAACAATCCAAGATTAGGGTTAGGGTTAGGGTTAGGGTTAGGGTTAGGGTTAGGGTTAGGGTTAGGGTTAGGGTTAGGGTTAGGGTTAGGATGAATGAACACGGCAAGAACAATCCAAGATTAGGGTTAGGGTTAGGGTTAGGGTTTGGGTTAGGGTTAGGGTTAGGGTTAGGGTTAGGGTTAGGGTTAGGATGAATGAACACCGCAAGAACAATCCAAGATTAGGGTTAGGGTTAGGGTTAGGGTTAGGGTTAGGGTTAGGGTTAGGGTTAGGGTTAGGATGAATGAACACTACAAGAACAATCCAAGATTAGGGTTAGGGTTAGGGTTAGGGTTAGGGTTAGGGTTAGGGTTAGGGTTAGGGTTAGGGTTAGGGTTAGGGTAAGGGTTAGGGTGAATGAACACCGCAAGAACAATCCAAGAATAGGGTTAGGGTTAGGGTTAGGGTTAGGGTTAGGGTTAGGGTTAGGGTTAGGGTTAGGGTTAGGGTTAGGGTTAGAGTGAATGAACACCGGAAGAACAATCCAAGAATAGGGTTAGGGTTAGGGTTAGGGTTAGGGTTAGGGTTAGGGTTAGGGTTAGGCTTACGGTTAGGGTTGGGGTTAGGGTTAGGGTTATGGTTAGGTTAGGGTTAGGGTTAGGCTTAGAGTTAGGGTTAGGGTTAGGTTTAGGATGAATGAACACCGCAAGAACAATTCAAGATTAGGGTTAGGGTTAGGGTTAGGGTTAGGATGAATGAACACTACAAGAACAATCCAAGATTAGGGTTAGGGTTAGGGTTAGGGTTAGGGTTAGGGTTAGGGTTAGGGTTAGGGTTAGGGTGAATGAACACCGCAAGAACAATCCAAGATTAGGGTTAGGGTTAGGATTAGGGTTAGGGTTAGGGTTAGGGTTAGGGTTAGGGTTAGGGTTAGGATGAATGAACACTACAAGAACAATCCAAGAATAGGGTTAGGGTTAGGGTTAGGGTTAGGGTTATGGTTAGGGTTAGGGTTAGGGTTAGGATTAGGGTTAGGGTTAGGGTTAGGGTTAGGGTTAGGATGAATGAACACCGCAAGAACAATCCAAGATTAGGGTTAGGGTTAGGGTTAGGGTTAGGGTTAGGGTTAGGGTTAGGGTTAGGGTTAGGGTTAGGATGAATGAACACCACAAGAACAATCCAAGATTAGGGTTAGGGTTAGGGTTAGGGTTAGGGTAAGGGTTAGGGTGAATGAACACCGCAAGAACAATCCAAGAATAGGGTTAGGGTTAGGGTTAGGGTTAGGGTTAGGGTTAGGGTTAGGGTTAGGGTTAGGGTTAGGGTTAGGGTTAGGGTTAGGGTTAGAGTGAATGAACACCGGAAGAACAATCCAAGAATAGGGTTAGGGTTAGGGTTAGGGTTAGGGTTAGGGTTAGGGTTAGGCTTACGGTTAGGGTTGGGGTTAGGGTTAGGGTTATGGTTAGGTTAGGGTTAGGGTTAGGCTTAGAGTTAGGGTTAGGGTTAGGTTTAGGATGAATGAACACCGCAAGAACAATTCAAGATTAGGGTTAGGGTTAGGGTTAGGGTTAGGATGAATGAACACTACAAGAACAATCCAAGATTAGGGTTAGGGTTAGGGTTAGGGTTAGGGTTAGGGTTAGGGTTAGGGTTAGGGTGAATGAACACCGCAAGAACAATCCAAGATTAGGGTTAGGGTTAGGATTAGGGTTAGGGTTAGGGTTAGGGTTAGGGTTAGGGTTAGGGTTAGGGTTAGGATGAATGAACACTACAAGAACAATCCAAGAATAGGGTTAGGGTTAGGGTTAGGGTTAGGGTTATGGTTAGGGTTAGGGTTAGGGTTAGGATTAGGGTTAGGGTTAGGGTTAGGGTTAGGATGAATGAACACCGCAAGAACAATCCAAGATTAGGGTTAGGGTTAGGGTTAGGGTTAGGGTTAGGGTTAGGGTTAGGGTTAGGGTTAGGGTTAGGGTTAGGGTTAGGATGAATGAACACCACAAGAACAATCCAAGATTAGGGTTAGGGTTAGGGTTAGGGTTAGGGTTAGGGTTAGGGTTAGGGTTAGGGTTAGGGTTAGGGTTAGGATGAATGAACACCGCAAGAACAATCCAAGATTAGGGTTAGGGTTAGGGTTTGGGTTAGGGTTAGGGTTAGGGTTAGGGTTAGGGTTAGGGTTAGGGTTAGGGTTAGGGTTAGGATGAATGAACACCGCAAGAACAATCCAAGATTAGGGTTAGGGTTAGGGTTAGGGTTAGGGTTAGGGTTAGGGTTAGGGTTAGGGTTAGGATGAATGAACACTACAAGAACAATCCAAGATTAGGGTTAGGGTTAGGGTTAGGGTTAGGGTTAGGGTTAGGGTTAGGGTTAGGGTTAGGGTTAGGGTTAGGGTTAGGGTTAGGGTAAGGGTTAGGGTGAATGAACACCGCAAGAACAATCCAAGAATAGGGTTAGGGTTAGGGTTAGGGTTAGGGTTAGGGTTAGGGTTAGGGTTAGGGTTAGGGTTAGAGTGAATGAACACCGGAAGAACAATCCAAGAATAGGGTTAGGGTTAGGGTTAGGGTTAGGGTTAGGGTTAGGGTTAGGCTTACGGTTAGGGTTGGGGTTAGGGTTAGGGTTATGGTTAGGTTAGGGTTAGGGTTAGGCTTAGAGTTAGGGTTAGGGTTAGGTTTAGGATGAATGAACACCGCAAGAACAATTCAAGATTAGGGTTAGGGTTAGGGTTAGGGTTAGGGTTAGGATGAATGAACACTACAAGAACAATCCAAGATTAGGGTTAGGGTTAGGGTTAGGGTTAGGGTTAGGGTTAGGGTTAGGGTTAGGGTGAATGAACACCGCAAGAACAATCCAAGATTAGGGTTAGGGTTAGGATTAGGGTTAGGGTTAGGGTTAGGGTTAGGGTTAGGGTTAGGGTTAGGGTTAGGGTTAGGGTTAGGATGAATGAACACCGCAAGAACAATCCAAGAATAGGGTTAGGGTTAGGGTTAGGGTAAGGGTTAGGGTTAGGGTTAGGGTGAATGAACACCGCAAGAACAATCCAAGAATAGGGTTAGGGTTAGGGTTAGGGTTAGGGTTAGGGTTAGGGTTAGGGTTAGGGTTAGGGTTAGGATGAATGAACACCACAAGAACAATCCAAGAATAGGGTTAGGGTTAGGGTTAGGGTTAGGGTTAGGGTTAGGGTTAGGGTTAGGATGAATGAACACCGCAAGAACAATCCAAGATAAGGGTTAGGGTTAGGGTTAGGGTTAGGGTTAGGGTTAGGGTTAGGGTTAGGGTTAGGGTTGGGGTTAGGGTTAGGGTTAGGGTTAGGGTTAGGGTTAGGGTTAGGATGAATGAACACCGCAAGAACAATCCAAGATAAGGGTTAGGGTTAGGGTTAGGGTTAGGGTTAGGGTTAGGGTTAGGGTTAGGGTTAGGGTTAGGGTTAGGGTTAGGGTTAGGATGAATGAACACCGCAAGAACAATCCAAGATTAGGGTTAGGGTTAGGGTTAGGGTTAGGGTTAGGGTTAGGGTTAGGGTTAGGGTTAGGGTTAGGGTTAGGGTTAGGGTTAGGGTTAGAATGAATGAACACTACAAGAACAATCCAAGATTAGGGTTAGGGTTAGGGTTAGGGTTAGGGTTAGGGTTAGGGTTAGGGTTAGGGTTAGGGTTAGGATGAATGAACACCGCAAGAACAATCCATGATAAGGGTTAGGGTTAGGGTTAGGGTTAGGGTTAGGGTTAGGGTTAGGGTTAGGGTTGGGGTTGGGTTAGGGTTAGGGTTAGGGTTAGGGTTAGGTTTAGGATGAATGAACACCGCAAGAACAATCCAAGATTAGGGTTAGGGTTAGGGTTAGGGTTAGGGTTAGGGTTAGGGTTATGGTTAGGGTTAGGGTTAGGGTTAGGGTTAGGGTGAATGAACACCGCAAGAACAATCCAAGAATAGGGTTAGGGTTAGGGTTAGGGTTAGGGTTAGGGTTAGGGTGAATGAACACCGCAAGAACAATCCAAGAATAGGGTTAGGGTTAGGGTTAGGGTTAGGGTTAGGGTTAGGGTTAGGGTTAGGGTTAGGGTTAGGGTTAGGGTTAGGGTTAGGATGAATGAACACTACAAGAACAATCCAAGAATAGGGTTAGGGTTAGGGTTAGGGTTAGGGTTAGGGTTATGGTTAGGGTTAGGGTTAGGGTTAGGATTAGGGTTAGGGTTAGGGTTAGGATGAATGAACACCGCAAGAACAATCCAAGATTAGGGTTAGGGTTAGGGTTAGGGTTAGGGTTAGGGTTAGGGTTAGGGTTAGGATGAATGAACACTACAAGAACAATCCAAGGTTAGGGTTAGGGTTAGGGTTAGGGTTAGGGTTAGGGTTAGGGTTAGGGTTAGGGTTAGGGTTAGGGTTAGGGTGAATGAACACCACAAGAACAATCCAAGATTAGGGTTAGGGTTAGGGTTAGGGTTAGGGTTAGGGTTAGGGTTAGGGTTAGGGTTAGGGTTAGGGTTAGGGTTAGGGTTAGGATGAATGAACACCACAAGAACAATCCAAGATTAGGGTTAGGGTTAGGGTTAGGGTTAGGGTTAGGGTTAGGGTTAGGGTTAGGGTTAGGGTTAGGGTTAGGGTTAGGGTTAGGATGAATGAACACCGCAAGAACAATCCAAGATTAGGGTTAGGGTTAGGGTTAGGGTTAGGGTTAGGGTTAGGGTTAGGGTTAGGGTTAGGATGAATGAACACCGCAAGAACAATCCAAGATTAGGGTTAGGGTTAGGGTTAGGGTTAGGGTTAGGGTTAGGGTTAGGGTTAGGGTTAGGGTTAGGGTTAGGGTTAGGGTTAGGGTTAGGGTTAGGGTTAGGGTTAGGGTTAGGATGAATGAACACTACAAGAACAATCCAAGATTAGGGTTAGGGTTAGGGTTAGGGTTAGGGTTAGGGTTAGGGTTAGGGTTAGGGTTAGGGTTAGGGTTAGGGTTAGGGTTAGGGTTAGGGTTAGGATGAATGAACACCGCAAGAACAATCCAAGATTAGGGTTAGGGTTAGGGTTAGGGTTAGGGTTAGGGTTAGGGTTAGGGTTAGGGTTAGGGTTAGGGTTAGGGTTAGGGTTAGGGTTAGGGTTAGGGTTAGGGTTAGGGTTAGGGTGAATGAACACCGCAAGAACAATCCAAGATTAGGGTTAGGGTTAGGATTAGGGTTAGGGTTAGGGTTAGGGTTAGGGTTAGGGTTAGGGTTAGGATGAATGAACACTACAAGAACAATCCAAGAATAGGGTTAGGGTTAGGGTTAGGGTTAGGGTTATGGTTAGGGTTAGGGTTAGGGTTAGGATTAGGGTTAGGGTTAGGGTTAGGGTTAGGGTTAGGATGAATGAACACCGCAAGAACAATCCAAGATTAGGGTTAGGGTTAGGGTTAGGGTTAGGGTTAGGGTTAGGGTTAGGGTTAGGGTTAGGGTTAGGGTTAGGGTTAGGGTTAGGATGAATGAACACCACAAGAACAATCCAAGATTAGGGTTAGGGTTAGGGTTAGGGTTAGGGTAAGGGTTAGGGTGAATGAACACCGCAAGAACAATCCAAGAATAGGGTTAGGGTTAGGGTTAGGGTTAGGGTTAGGGTTAGGGTTAGGGTTAGGGTTAGGGTTAGGGTTAGGGTTAGAGTGAATGAACACCGGAAGAACAATCCAAGAATAGGGTTAGGGTTAGGGTTAGGGTTAGGGTTAGGGTTAGGGTTAGGCTTACGGTTAGGGTTGGGGTTAGGGTTAGGGTTATGGTTAGGTTAGGGTTAGGGTTAGGCTTAGAGTTAGGGTTAGGGTTAGGTTTAGGATGAATGAACACCGCAAGAACAATTCAAGATTAGGGTTAGGGTTAGGGTTAGGGTTAGGATGAATGAACACTACAAGAACAATCCAAGATTAGGGTTAGGGTTAGGGTTAGGGTTAGGGTTAGGGTTAGGGTTAGGGTTAGGGTTAGGGTGAATGAACACCGCAAGAACAATCCAAGATTAGGGTTAGGGTTAGGATTAGGGTTAGGGTTAGGGTTAGGGTTAGGGTTAGGGTTAGGGTTAGGATGAATGAACACTACAAGAACAATCCAAGAATAGGGTTAGGGTTAGGGTTAGGGTTAGGGTTATGGTTAGGGTTAGGGTTAGGGTTAGGATTAGGGTTAGGGTTAGGGTTAGGGTTAGGATGAATGAACACCGCAAGAACAATCCAAGATTAGGGTTAGGGTTAGGGTTAGGGTTAGGGTTAGGGTTAGGGTTAGGGTTAGGGTTAGGGTTAGGGTTAGGGTTAGGGTTAGGGTTAGGGTTAGGGTTAGGGTTAGGATGAATGAACACCACAAGAACAATCCAAGATTAGGGTTAGGGTTAGGGTTAGGGTTAGGGTTAGGGTTAGGGTTAGGGTTAGGGTTAGGGTTAGGGTTAGGATGAATGAACACCGCAAGAACAATCCAAGATTAGGGTTAGGGTTAGGGTTTGGGTTAGGGTTAGGGTTAGGGTTAGGGTTAGGGTTAGGGTTAGGATGAATGAACACCGCAAGAACAATCCAAGATTAGGGTTAGGGTTAGGGTTAGGGTTAGGGTTAGGGTTAGGGTTAGGGTTAGGGTTAGGATGAATGAACACTACAAGAACAATCCAAGATTAGGGTTAGGGTTAGGGTTAGGGTTAGGGTTAGGGTTAGGGTTAGGGTTAGGGTTAGGGTTAGGGTTAGGGTTAGGGTTAGGGTAAGGGTTAGGGTGAATGAACACCGCAAGAACAATCCAAGAATAGGGTTAGGGTTAGGGTTAGGGTTAGGGTTAGGGTTAGGGTTAGGGTTAGGGTTAGGGTTAGGGTTAGAGTGAATGAACACCGGAAGAACAATCCAAGAATAGGGTTAGGGTTAGGGTTAGGGTTAGGGTTAGGGTTAGGGTTAGGGTTACGGTTAGGGTTGGGGTTAGGGTTAGGGTTATGGTTAGGTTAGGGTTAGGGTTAGGCTTAGAGTTAGGGTTAGGGTTAGGTTTAGGATGAATGAACACCGCAAGAACAATTCAAGATTAGGGTTAGGGTTAGGGTTAGGGTTAGGGTTAGGATGAATGAACACTACAAGAACAATCCAAGATTAGGGTTAGGGTTAGGGTTAGGGTTAGGGTTAGGGTTAGGGTTAGGGTTAGGGTTAGGGTTAGGGTTAGGGTGAATGAACACCGCAAGAACAATCCAAGATTAGGGTTAGGGTTAGGATTAGGGTTAGGGTTAGGGTTAGGGTTAGGGTTAGGGTTAGGGTTAGGATGAATGAACACCGCAAGAACAATCCAAGAATAGGGTTAGGGTTAGGGTTAGGGTAAGGGTTAGGGTTAGGGTTAGGGTGAATGAACACCGCAAGAACAATCCAAGAATAGGGTTAGGGTTAGGGTTAGGGTTAGGGTTAGGGTTAGGGTTAGGGTTAGGGTTAGGGTTAGGATGAATGAACACCACAAGAACAATCCAAGAATAGGGTTAGGGTTAGGGTTAGGGTTAGGGTTAGGGTTAGGGTTAGGGTTAGGGTTAGGATGAATGAACACCGCAAGAACAATCCAAGATAAGGGTTAGGGTTAGGGTTAGGGTTAGGGTTAGGGTTAGGGTTAGGGTTAGGGTTGGGGTTAGGGTTAGGGTTAGGGTTAGGGTTAGGGTTAGGGTTAGGATGAATGAACACCGCAAGAACAATCCAAGATAAGGGTTAGGGTTAGGGTTAGGGTTAGGGTTAGGGTTAGGGTTAGGGTTAGGGTTAGGGTTAGGGTTAGGGTTAGGGTTAGGATGAATGAACACCGCAAGAACAATCCAAGATTAGGGTTAGGGTTAGGGTTAGGGTTAGGGTTAGGGTTAGGGTTAGGGTTAGGGTTAGGGTTAGGGTTAGGGTTAGGGTTAGAATGAATGAACACTACAAGAACAATCCAAGATTAGGGTTAGGGTTAGGGTTAGGGTTAGGGTTAGGGTTAGGGTTAGGGTTAGGGTTAGGGTTAGGGTTAGGGTTAGGGTTAGGATGAATGAACACCGCAAGAACAATCCATGATAAGGGTTAGGGTTAGGGTTAGGGTTAGGGTTAGGGTTAGGGTTAGGGTTAGGGTTAGGGTTGGGGTTGGGTTAGGGTTAGGGTTAGGGTTAGGGTTAGGTTTAGGATGAATGAACACCGCAAGAACAATCCAAGATTAGGGTTAGGGTTAGGGTTAGGGTTAGGGTTAGGGTTAGGGTTATGGTTAGGGTTAGGGTTAGGGTTAGGGTTAGGGTGAATGAACACCGCAAGAACAATCCAAGAATAGGGTTAGGGTTAGGGTTAGGGTTAGGGTTAGGGTTAGGGTGAATGAACACCGCAAGAACAATCCAAGAATAGGGTTAGGGTTAGGGTTAGGGTTAGGGTTAGGGTTAGGGTTAGGGTTAGGGTTAGGGTTAGGGTTAGGATGAATGAACACTACAAGAACAATCCAAGAATAGGGTTAGGGTTAGGGTTAGGGTTAGGGTTATGGTTAGGGTTAGGGTTAGGGTTAGGATTAGGGTTAGGGTTAGGGTTAGGATGAATGAACACCGCAAGAACAATCCAAGATTAGGGTTAGGGTTAGGGTTAGGGTTAGGGTTAGGGTTAGGGTTAGGGTTAGGATGAATGAACACTACAAGAACAATCCAAGGTTAGGGTTAGGGTTAGGGTTAGGGTTAGGGTTAGGGTTAGGGTTAGGGTTAGGGTTAGGGTTAGGGTTAGGGTTAGGGTTAGGGTTAGGGTTAGGGTGAATGAACACCACAAGAACAATCCAAGATTAGGGTTAGGGTTAGGGTTAGGGTTAGGGTTAGGGTTAGGGTTAGGGTTAGGGTTAGGGTTAGGATGAATGAACACCACAAGAACAATCCAAGATTAGGGTTAGGGTTAGGGTTAGGGTTAGGGTTAGGGTTAGGGTTAGGGTTAGGGTTAGGGTTAGGATGAATGAACACCGCAAGAACAATCCAAGAT
>NW_028113136.1:485000-487500 GCF_964234715.1 Podarcis melisellensis | reverse complement strand
GTTAGGGTTAGGGTTAGGGTTAGGTTTAGGATGAATGAACACCGCAAGAACAATCCAAGATTAGGGTTAGGGTTAGGGTTAGGGTTAGGGTTAGGGTTAGGGTTAGGGTTAGGGTTAGGGTTAGGATGAATGAACACCGCAAGAACAATCCAAGATTAGGGTTAGGGTTAGGGTTAGGGTTAGGGTTAGGGTTAGGGTTAGGGTTAGGGTTAGGATGAATGAACACTACAAGAACAATCCAAGGTTAGGGTTAGGGTTAGGGTTAGGGTTACGGTTAGGGTTAGGGTTAGGGTGAATGAACACCGCAAGAACAATCCAAGATTAGGGTTAGGGTTAGGGTTAGGGTTAGGGTTAGGGTTAGGGTTAGGGTTAGGGTTAGGGTTAGGGTTAGGGTTAGGGTTAGGGTTAGGATGAATGAACACCACAAGAACAATCCAAGATTAGGGTTAGGGTTAGGGTTAGGGTTAGGGTTAGGGTTAGGGTTAGGGTTAGGGTTAGGGTGAATGAACACCGCAAGAACAATCCAAGAATAGGGTTAGGGTTAGGGTTAGGGTTAGGGTTAGGGTTAGGGTTAGGGTTAGGATGAATGAACACCGCAAGAACAATCCAAGATTAGGGTTAGGGTTAGGGTTAGGGTTAGGGTTAGGGTTAGGGTTAGGGTTAGGATGAATGAACACTACAAGAACAATCCAAGATTAGGGTTAGGGTTAGGGTTAGGGTTAGGGTTAGGGTTAGGGTTAGGGTTAGGGTTAGGGTTAGGGTTAGGGTTAGGGTTCGGGTTAGGGTTAGGGTTAGGGTTAGGGTTAGGGTTAGGGTTAGGGTTAGGGTTAGGGTTAGGGTTAGGGTTAGGATGAATGAACACCGCAAGAACAATCCAAGATTAGGGTTAGGGCTAGGGTTAGGGTTAGGGTTAGGGTTAGGATGAATGAACACTACAAGAACAATCCAAGGTTAGGGTTAGGGTTAGGGTTAGGGTTAGGGTGAATGAACACCGCAAGAACAATCCAAGATTAGGGTTAGGGTTAGGGTTAGGGTTAGGGTTAGGGTTAGGGTTAGGGTTAGGGTTAGGGTTAGGGTTAGGGTTAGGATGAATGAACACTACAAGAACAATCCAAGATTAGGGTTAAGGTTAGGGTTAGGGTTAGGGTTAGGGTTAGGGTTAGGGTTAGGGTTAGGGTTAGGGTTAGGGTTAGGGTTAGGGTTAGGATGAATGAACACCGCAAGAACAATCCAAGATTAGGGTTAGGGTTAGGGTTAGGGTTAGGGTTAGGGTTAGGGTTAGGGTTAGGGTGAATGAACACCGCAAGAACAATCCAAGAATAGGGTTAGGGTTAGGGTTAGGGTTAGGGTTAGGGTGAATGAACACCGCAAGAACAATCCAAGAATAGGGTTAGGGTTAGGGTTAGGGTTAGGGTTAGGGTTAGGATTAGGGTTAGGGTTAGGGTTAGGGTTAGGGTTAGGGTTAGGGTTAGGATGAATGAACACCGCAAGAACAATCCAAGATTAGGGTTAGGGTTAGGGTTAGGGTTAGGGTTAGGGTTAGGGTTAGGGTTAGGGTTAGGATGAATGAACACTACAAGAACAATCCAAGAATAGGGTTAGGGTTAGGGTTAGGGTTAGGGTTAGGGTTAGGGTTAGGGTTAGGGTTCGGGTTCGGGTTCGGGTTAGGGTTAGGGTTAGGGTTAGGGTTAGGGTTAGGGTTAGGGTTAGGATGAATGAACACCGCAAGAACAATCCAAGATTAGGGTTAGGGCTAGGGTTAGGGTTAGGGTTAGGGTTAGGGTTAGGGTTAGGGTTAGGATGAATGAACACTACAAGAACAATCCAAGGTTAGGGTTAGGGTTAGGGTTAGGGTTAGGGTTAGGGTTAGGGTTAGGGTGAATGAACACCGCAAGAACAATCCAAGATTAGGGTTAGGGTTAGGGTTAGGGTTAGGGTTAGGGTTAGGGTTAGGGTTAGGATGAATGAACACCACAAGAACAATCCAAGATTAGGGTTAGGGTTAGGGTTAGGGTTAGGGTTAGGGTTAGGGTTAGGGTTAGGGTTAGGGTTAGGGTTAGGGTTAGGGTGAATGAACACCGCAAGAACAATCCAAGAATAGGGTTAGGGTTAGGGTTAGGGTTAGGGTTAGGGTTAGGGTTAGGGTGAATGAACACCGCAAGAACAATCCAAGATTAGGGTTAGGGTTAGGGTTAGGGTTAGGGTTAGGGTTAGGGTTAGGGTTAGGGTGAATGAACACAGCAAGAACAATCCAGGAATAGGGTTAGGGTTAGGGTTAGGGTTAGGGTTAGGGTTAGGGTTAGGGTTAGGGTTAGGGTTAGGGTTAGGGTTAGGGTTAGGGTTAGGGTTAGGATGAATGAACACCGCAAGAACAATCCAAGATAAGGGTTAGTGTTAGTGTTAGTGTTAGGGTTAGGGTTAGGGTTAGGGTTAGAGTTAGAGTTAGGGTTAGGGTTAGGGTTAGGGTTAGGGTTAGGGTTAGGGTTAGGGTTAGGGTTAG
>NW_028113136.1:480000-482500 GCF_964234715.1 Podarcis melisellensis | reverse complement strand
GGTTAGGGTTAGGGTTAGGGTTAGGGTTAGGGTTAGGGTTAGGGTTAGGGTTAGGGTTAGGGTTAGGGTTAGGGTGAATGAACACCGCAAGAACAATCCAAGAATAGGGTTAGGGTTAGGGTTAGGGTTAGGGTTAGGGTTAGGGTTAGGGTTAGGGTGAATGAACACCGCAAGAACAATCCAAGATTAGGGTTAGGGTTAGGGTTAGGGTTAGGGTTAGGGTTAGGGTTAGGGTTAGGGTTAGGGTTAGGGTTAGGGTGAATGAACACCGCAAGAACAATCCAAGAATAGGGTTAGGGTTAGGGTTAGGGTTAGGGTTAGGGTTAGGGTTAGGGTTAGGGTTAGGATGAATGAACACCGCAAGAACAATCCAAGATTAGGGTTAGGGTTAGGGTTAGGGTTAGGGTTAGGGTTAGGGTTAGGGTTAGGATGAATGAACACTACAAGAACAATCCAAGATTAGGGTTAGGGTTAGGGTTAGGGTTAGGGTTAGGGTTAGGGTTAGGGTTAGGGTTAGGGTTAGGGTTAGGATGAATGAACACCGCAAGAACAATCCAAGATTAGGGTTAGGGTTAGGGTTAGGGTTAGGGTTAGGGTTAGGGTTAGGGTTAGGGTTAGGGTTAGGGTTCGGGTTAGGGTTAGGGTTAGGGTTAGGGTTAGGGTTAGGGTTAGGGTTAGGGTTAGGGTTAGGGTTAGGATGAATGAACACCGCAAGAACAATCCAAGATTAGGGTTAGGGCTAGGGTTAGGGTTAGGGTTAGGGTTAGGATGAATGAACACTACAAGAACAATCCAAGGTTAGGGTTAGGGTTAGGGTTAGGGTTAGGGTTAGGGTTAGGGTTAGGGTGAATGAACACCGCAAGAACAATCCAAGATTAGGGTTAGGGTTAGGGTTAGGGTTAGGGTTAGGGTTAGGGTTAGGGTTAGGGTTAGGATGAATGAACACTACAAGAACAATCCAAGATTAGGGTTAGGGTTAGGGTTAGGGTTAGGGTTAGGGTTAGGGTTAGGGTTAGGGTTAGGGTTAGGGTTAGGGTTAGGGTTAGGGTTAGGATGAATGAACACCGCAAGAACAATCCAAGATTAGGGTTAGGGTTAGGGTTAGGGTTAGGGTTAGGGTTAGGGTTAGGGTGAATGAACACCGCAAGAACAATCCAAGAATAGGGTTAGGGTTAGGGTTAGGGTTAGGGTTAGGGTTAGGGTTAGGGTGAATGAACACCGCAAGAACAATCCAAGAATAGGGTTAGGGTTAGGGTTAGGGTTAGGGTTAGGGTTAGGATTAGGGTTAGGGTTAGGGTTAGGGTTAGGGTTAGGGTTAGGATGAATGAACACCGCAAGAACAATCCAAGATTAGGGTTAGGGTTAGGGTTAGGGTTAGGGTTAGGGTTAGGGTTAGGATGAATGAACACTACAAGAACAATCCAAGAATAGGGTTAGGGTTAGGGTTAGGGTTAGGGTTAGGGTTAGGGTTAGGGTTAGGGTTCGGGTTCGGGTTAGGGTTAGGGTTAGGGTTAGGGTTAGGGTTAGGGTTAGGGTTAGGATGAATGAACACCGCAAGAACAATCCAAGATTAGGGTTAGGGCTAGGGTTAGGGTTAGGGTTAGGGTTAGGGTTAGGATGAATGAACACTACAAGAACAATCCAAGGTTAGGGTTAGGGTTAGGGTTAGGGTTAGGGTTAGGGTTAGGGTGAATGAACACCGCAAGAACAATCCAAGATTAGGGTTAGGGTTAGGGTTAGGGTTAGGGTTAGGGTTAGGGTTAGGGTTAGGGTTAGGGTTAGGGTTAGGATGAATGAACACCACAAGAACAATCCAAGATTAGGGTTAGGGTTAGGGTTAGGGTTAGGGTTAGGGTTAGGGTTAGGGTTAGGGTTAGGGTTAGGGTGAATGAACACCGCAAGAACAATCCAAGAATAGGGTTAGGGTTAGGGTTAGGGTTAGGGTTAGGGTTAGGGTGAATGAACACCGCAAGAACAATCCAAGATTAGGGTTAGGGTTAGGGTTAGGGTTAGGGTTAGGGTTAGGGTTAGGGTTAGGGTTAGGGTTAGGGTTAGGGTTAGGGTGAATGAACACAGCAAGAACAATCCAGGAATAGGGTTAGGGTTAGGGTTAGGGTTAGGGTTAGGGTTAGGGTTAGGGTTAGGGTTAGGGTTAGGGTTAGGGTTAGGATGAATGAACACCGCAAGAACAATCCAAGATAAGGGTTAGTGTTAGTGTTAGGGTTAGGGTTAGGGTTAGGGTTAGGGTTAGAGTTAGAGTTAGGGTTAGGGTTAGGGTTAGGGTTAGGGTTAGGGTTAGGGTTAGGGTTAGGGTTAGGGTTAGGGTTAGGGTTAGGGTTAGGGTTAGGTTTAGGATGAATGAACAGCGCAAGAACAAGCCAAGATTAGGGTTAGGGTTAGGGTTAGGGTTAGGATGAATGAACACTACAAGAACAATCCAAGATAAGGGTTAGGGTTAGGGTTAGGGTTAGGGTTAGGGTTAGGGTTAGGGTTAGGATTA
>NW_028113136.1:457500-460000 GCF_964234715.1 Podarcis melisellensis | reverse complement strand
GGGTTAGGGTTAGGGTTAAGGTTAGGATGAATGAACACCACAACAATCCAAGATTAGGGTTAGGGTTAGGGTTAGGGTTAGGGTTAGGGTTAGGGTTAGGGTTAGGGTGAATGAACACCGCAAGAACAATCCAAGATTAGGGTTAGGGTTAGGGTTAGGGTTAGGGTTAGGGTTAGGGTTAGGGTTAGGGTTAGGGTTAGGATGAATGAACACCACAAGAACAATCCAAGATTAGGGTTAGGGTTAGGGTTAGGGTTAGGGTTAGGGTTAGGGTTAGGGTTAGGGTTAGGGTTAGGGTTAGGGTGAATGAACACCGCAAGAACAATCCAAGAATAGGGTTAGGGTTAGGGTTAGGGTTAGGGTTAGGGTTAGGGTGAATGAACACCGCAAGAACAATCCAAGATTAGGGTTAGGGTTAGGGTTAGGGTTAGGGTTAGGGTTAGGGTTAGGGTTAGGGTTAGGGTTAGGGTTAGGGTGAATGAACACAGCAAGAACAATCCAGGAATAGGGTTAGGGTTAGGGTTAGGGTTAGGGTTAGGGTTAGGGTTAGGGTTAGGGTTAGGGTTAGGATGAATGAACACCGCAAGAACAATCCAAGATAAGGGTTAGTGTTAGTGTTAGTGTTAGGGTTAGGGTTAGGGTTAGGGTTAGGGTTAGGGTTAGAGTTAGGGTTAGGTTTAGGGTTAGGGTTAGGGTTAGGGTTAGGGTTAGGGTTAGGGTTAGGGTTAGGGTTAGGATGAATGAACAGCGCAAGAACAAGCCAAGATTAGGGTTAGGGTTAGGGTTAGGGTTAGGATGAATGAACACTACAAGAACAATCCAAGAATAGGTTTAGGGTTAGGGTTAGGGTTAGGGTTAGGGTGAATGAACACCGCAAGAACAATCCAAGAATAGGGTTAGGGTTAGGGTTAGGGTTAGGGTTAGGGTTAGGGTTAGGATTAGGGTTAGGGTTAGGGTTAGGGTTAGGGTTAGGATGAATGAACACCGCAAGAACAATCCAAGATTAGGGTTAGGGTTAGGGTTAGGGTTAGGGTTAGGATTAGGGTTAGGATGAATGAACACTACAAGAACAATCCAAGAATAGGGTTAGGGTTAGGGTTAGGGTTAGGGTTAGGGTTCGGGTTCGGGTTAGGGTTAGGGTTAGGGTTAGGGTTAGGGTTAGGGTTAGGGTTAGGGTTAGGGTTAGGGTTAGGATGAATGAACACCGCAAGAACAATCCAAGATTAGGGTTAGGGCTAGGGTTAGGGTTAGGGTTAGGGTTAGGGTTAGGATGAATGAACACTACAAGAACAATCCAAGGTTAGGGTTAGGGTGAGGGTTAGGGTTAGGGTTAGGGTTAGGGTTAGGGTGAATGAACACCGCAAGAACAATCCAAGATTAGGGTTAGGGTTAGGGTTAGGGTTAGGGTTAGGGTTAGGGTTAGGGTTAGGGTTAGGGTTAGGGTTAGGATGAATGAACACTACAAGAACAATCCAAGATTAGGGTTAGGGTTAGGGTTAGGGTTAGGGTTAGGGTTAGGGTTAGGGTTAGGGTTAGGGTTAGGGTTAGGGTTAGGGTTAGGGTTAAGGTTAGGATGAATGAACACCACAAGAACAATCCAAGATTAGGGTTAGGGCAAGGGTTAAGGTTAGGGTTAGGGTTAGGGTTAGGGTTAGGGTTAGGGTGAATGAACAACGCAAGAACAATCCAAGTTTAGGGTTAGGGTTAGGGTTAGGGTTAGGGTTAGGGTTAGGGTTAGGGTTAGGGTTAGGGTTGGGGTTGGGTTAGGGTTAGGGTAAGGGTAAGGGTTAGGGTTAGGGTTAGGGTTAGGGTTAGGGTTAGGGTTAGGGTTAGGGTTAGGGTTAGGGTTAGGGTTGGGTTAGGGTTAGGGTAAGGGTTAGGGTTTGGTTTAGGGTGAATGAGCACCGCAAGAACAATCTAAGCTTATGGGTAGGGTTAGGGTTAGGGTTAGGTTTAGGTTTAGGGTTAGGGATAGGGTTAGGGTTAGGGTTAGGGTTAGGGTTAGGGTTAGGGTTAGGGTGAATGAACGCTGCAAGAATAATCCAAGCTTAGAGTTAGGGTTAGGGTTAGGGTTAGGGTTAGGGTTAGGGTGAGGGTTAGGATGAATGAACACCACAAGAACAATCCAAGATTAGGGTTAGGGTTAGGGTTAGGGTTAGGGTTAGGGTTAGGGTTATGGTTAGGGTTAGGGTGAGGGTTAGGGTGAGGGTTAGGGTTAGGGTGAATGAACACCGCAAGAACAATCCAAGATTAGGGTTAGGGTTAGGGTTAGGGTTAGGGTTAGGGTTAGGGTTAGGGTTAGGGTTAGGGTTAGGATGAATGAACACCGCAAGAACAATCCAAGATTAGGGTTCGGGTTAGGGTTAGGGTTAGGGTTAGGGTTAGGGTTAGGGTTAGGGTTAGGGTTAGGGTTAGGATGAATGAACACTACAAGAACAATCCAAGATTAGGGTTAGGGTTAGGGTTAGGGTTAGGGTTAGGGTTAGGGTTAGGGTTAGGG
>NW_028113136.1:427500-432500 GCF_964234715.1 Podarcis melisellensis | reverse complement strand
GGGTTAGGGTTAGGGTTAGGGTTAGGGTGAATGAACAACGCAAGAACAATCCAAGATTAGGGTTAGGGCTAGGGTTAGGGTTAGGGTTAGGGTTAGGGTTAGGGTTAGGGTTAGGGTTAGGGTGAATGAACACCGCAAGAACAATCCAAGAATAGGGTTAGGGTTAGGGTTAGGGTTAGGGTTAGGGTTAGGGTTAGGGTGAATGAACACCGCAAGAACAATCCAAGATTAGGGTTAGGGTTAGGGTTAGGGTTAGGGTTAGGGTTAGGGTTAGGGTTAGGGTTAGGGTGAATGAACACAGCAAGAACAATCCAGGAATAGGGTTAGGGTTAGGGTTAGGGTTAGGGTTAGGGTTAGGGTTAGGGTTAGGGTTAGGATGAATGAACACCGCAAGAACAATCCAAGATAAGGGTTAGTGTTAGTGTTAGTGTTAGGGTTAGGGTTAGGGTTAGGGTTAGAGTTAGGGTTAGGGTTAGGGTTAGGGTTAGGGTTAGGGTTAGGGTTAGGGTTAGGTTTAGGATGAATGAACAGCGCAAGAACAAGCCAAGATTTGGGTTAGGGTTAGGGTTAGGGTTAGGATGAATGAACACTACAAGAACAATCCAAGAATAGGGTTAGGGTTAGGGTTAGGGTTAGGGTTAGGGTGAATGAACACCGCAAGAACAATCCAAGAATAGGGTTAGGGTTAGGGTTAGGGTTAGGATTAGGGTTAGGGTTAGGGTTAGGGTTAGGGTTAGGGTTAGGGTTAGGGTTAGGATGAATGAACACCGCAAGAACAATCCAAGATTAGGGTTAGGGTTAGGGTTAGGGTTAGGGTTAGGATGAATGAACACTACAAGAACAATCCAAGAATAGGGTTAGGGTTAGGGTTAGGGTTAGGGTTAGGGTTAGGGTTAGGGTTCGGGTTAGGGTTAGGGTTAGGGTTAGGGTTAGGGTTAGGGTTAGGGTTAGGATGAATGAACACCGCAAGAACAATCCAAGATTAGGGTTAGGGCTAGGGTTAGGGTTAGGGTTAGGGTTAGGGTTAGGGTTAGGGTTAGGGTTAGGATGAATGAACACTACAAGAACAATCCAAGGTTAGGGTTAGGGTGAGGGTTAGGGTTAGGGTTAGGGTTAGGGTTAGGGTTAGGGTTAGGGTGAATGAACACCGCAAGAACAATCCAAGGTTAGGGTTAGGGTTAGGGTTAGGGTTAGGGTTAGGGTTAGGGTTAGGGTTAGGGTTAGGGTTAGGGTTAGGGTTAGGATGAATGAACACCACAAGAACAATCCAAGATTAGGGTTAGGGTTAGGGTTAGGGTTAGGGTTAGGGTTAGGGTTAGGGTTAGGGTTAGGGTTAGGGTGAATGAACACCGCAAGAACAATCCAAGAATAGGGTTAGGGTTAGGGTTAGGGTTAGGGTTAGGGTGAATGAACACCGCAAGAACAATCCAAGATTAGGGTTAGGGTTAGGGTTAGGGTTAGGGTTAGGATTAGGGTTAGGGTTAGGGTTAGGGTTAGGGTTAGGGTTAGGGTTAGGATGAATGAACACCGCAAGAACAATCCAAGATAAGGGTTAGTGTTAGTGTTAGTGTTAGGGTTAGGGTTAGGGTTAGGGTTAGGGTTAGGGTTAGAGTTAGGGTTAGGTTTAGGGTTAGGGTTAGGGTTAGGGTTAGGGTTAGGGTTAGGGTTAGGGTTAGGGTTAGGGTTAGGGTTAGGGTTAGGGTTAGGTTTAGGATGAATGAACAGCGCAAGAACAAGCCAAGATTAGGGTTAGGGTTAGGGTTAGGGTTAGGATGAATGAACACTACAAGAACAATCCAAGATAAGGGTTAGGGTTAGGGTTAGGGTTAGGGTTAGGGTTAGAGTTAGGGTTAGGGTTAGGGTTAGGGTTAGGGTAAGGGTTAGGGTGAATGAACACCGCAAGAACAATCCAAGAATAGGGTTAGGGTTAGGGTTAGGGTTAGGGTAAGGGTTAGGTTTAGGGTTAGGGTTAGGGTTAGGGTTAGAGTTAGGGTTAGGGTTAGGTTTAGGATGAATGAACACCGCAAGAACAATCCAAGATTAGGGTTAGGGTTAGGGTTAGGGTTAGGATGAATGAACACTACAAGAACAATCCAAGATTAGGGTTAGGGTTAGGGTTAGGGTTAGGGTTAGGGTTAGGGTTAGGGTTAGGGTTAGGGTTAGGGTTAGGGTTAGGGTTAGGGTTAGGGTTAGGGTTAGGGTTAGGGTGAATGAACACCACAAGAACAATCCAAGATTAGGGTTAGGGTTAGGGTTAGGGTTAGGGTTAGGGTTAGGGTTAGGGTTAGGGTTAGGGTTAGGGTTAGGGTTAGGGTTGGGGTTAGGGTTAGGGTTAGGGTTAGGGTTAGCGTTCGAGTTAGGGTTAGGGTTAGGTTTAGGATGAATGAACACCGCAAGAACAATCCAAGATTAGGGTTAGGGTTAGGGTTAGGGTTAGGGTTAGGGTTAGGGTTAGGGTTAGGGTTAGGGTTAGGATGAATGAACACTACAAGAACAATCTAAGATTAGGGTTAGGGTTAGGGTTAGGGTTAGGGTTAGGGTTAGGGTTAGGGTTAGGGTTAGGGTTAGGGTTAGGGTTAGGGTTAGGGTTAGGGTTAGGGTTAAGGTTAGGATGAATGAACACCACAAGAACAATCCAAGATTAGGGTTAGGGCAAGGGTTAAGGTTAGGGTTAGGGTTAGGGTTAGGGTTAGGGTTAGGGTGAATGAACAACGCAAGAACAATCCAAGATTAGGGTTAGGGTTAGGGTTAGGGTTAGGGTTAGGGTTAGGGTTAGGGTTAGGGTTAGGGTTGGGTAAGGGTTAGGGTAAGGGTAAGGGTTAGGGTTAGGGTTAGGGTTAGGGTTAGGGTTAGGGTTAGGGTTAGGGTTGGGTTAGGGTTAGGGTAAGGGTTAGGGTTTGGTTTAGGGTGAATGAGCACCGCAAGAACAATCCAAGCTTATGGGTAGGGTTAGGGTTAGGGTTAGGTTTAGGTTTAGGGTTAGGGATAGGGTTAGGGTTAGGGTTAGGGTTAGGGTTAGGGTTAGGGTTAGGGTTAGGGTTAGGGTTAGGGTTAGGGTTAGGGTGAATGAACGCTGCAAGAATAATCCAAGCTTAGGGTTAGGGTTAGGGTTAAGGTTAGGGTTAGGGTTAGGGTTAGGGTTAGGGTTAGGGTTAGGGTGAGGGTTAGGATGAATGAACACCACAAGAACAATCCAAGATTAGGGTTAGGGTTAGGGTTAGGGTTAGGGTTAGGGTTAGGGTTAGGGTGAGGGTTAGGGTGAGGGTTAGGGTTAGGGTGAATGAACACCGCAAGAACAATCCAAGATTAGGGTTAGGGTTAGGGTTAGGGTTAGGGTTAGGGTTAGGGTTAGGGTTAGGGTTAGGGTTAGGGTTAGGGTTAGGGTTAGGATGAATGAACACCGCAAGAACAATCCAAGATTAGGGTTCGGGTTAGGGTTAGGGTTAGGGTTAGGGTTAGGGTTAGGGTGAATGAACACCGCAAGAACAATCCAAGAATAGGGTTAGGGTTAGGGTTAGGGTTAGGGTTAGGGTTAGGATTAGGGTTAGGGTTAGGGTTAGGGTTAGGGTGAATGAACACCGCAAGAACAATGCAAGAATAGGGTTAGGGTTAGGGTTAGGGTTAGGATGAATGAACACCGCAAGAACAATCCAAGATTAGGGTTAGGGTTAGGGTTAGGGTTAGGGTTAGGGTTAGGGTTAGGGTTAGGGTTAGGGTTAGGGTTAGGGTTAGGGTTAGGGTTAGGATGAATGAACACTACAAGAACAATCCAAGATTAGGGTTAGGGTTAGGGTTAGGGTTAGGGTTAGGGTGAATGAACACCGCAAGAACAATCCAAGATTAGGGTTAGGGTTAGGGTTAGGGTTAGGGTTAGGGTTAGGGTTAGGGTTAGGGTTAGGGTTAGGGTTAGGGTTAGGGTTAGGGTTAGGGTTAGGATGAATGAACACCACAAGAACAATCCAAGATTAGGGTTAGGGTTAGGGTTAGGGTTAGGGTTAGGGTTAGGGTTAGGGTTAGGGTTAGGGTTAGGGTTAGGGTTAGGGTGAATGAACACCGCAAGAACAATCCAAGAATAGGGTTAGGGTTAGGGTTAGGGTTAGGGTTAGGGTTAGGGTGAATAAACACCGCAAGAACAATCCAAGAATAGGGTTAGGGTTAGGGTTAGGGTTAGGGTTAGGGTTAGGGTTAGGGTTAGGGTTAGGGTTAGGGTTAGGATGAATGAACACCACAAGAACAATCCAAGATTAGGGTTAGGGTTAGGGTTAGGGTTAGGGTTAGGGTTAGGGTTAGGGTTAGGGTTAGGGTTAGGGTTAGGGTTAGGGTTGGGGTTGGGGTTAGGGTTAGGGTTAGGGTTAGGGTTAGGGTTAGCGTTCGAGTTAGGGTTAGGGTTAGGTTTAGGATGAATGAACACCGCAAAAACAATCCAAGATTAGGGTTAGGGTTAGGGTTAGGGTTAGGGTTAGGGTTAGGGTTAGGGTTAGGGTTAGGGTTAGGGTTAGTGTTAGGGTTAGGGTGAATGCACACTACAAGAACAATCCAAGATTAGGGTTAGGGTTAGGGTTAGGGTTAGGGTTAGGGTTAGGGTTAGGGTTAGGGTTAGGATGAATGAACACCACAAGAACAATCCAAGATTAGGGTTAGGGTAAGGGTTAAGGTTAGGGTTAGGGTTAGGGTTAGGGTTAGGGTTAGGGTGAATGAACAACGCAAGAACAATCCAAGATTAGGGTTAGGGTTAGGGTTAGGGTTAGGGTTAGGGTTAGGGTTAGGGTTAGGGTTGGGTTAGGGTTAGGGTAAGGGTTAGGGTTAGGGTTAGGGTTAGGGTTAGGGTTAGGGTTAGGGTTAGGGTTGGGTTAGGGTTAGGGTAAGGGTTAGGGTTTGGTTTAAGGTGAATGAACACCGCAAGAACAATCCAAGCTTATGGGTAGGGTTAGGGTTAGGGTTAGGTTTAGCTTTAGGGTTAGGGATAGGGTTAGGGTTAGGGTTAGGGTTAGGGTTAGGGT
>NW_028113136.1:352500-357500 GCF_964234715.1 Podarcis melisellensis | reverse complement strand
CGCAAGAACAATCCAAGAATAGGGTTAGGGTTAGGGTTAGGGTTAGGGTTAGGGTTAGGGTGAATGAACACCGCAAGAACAATCCAATATTAGGGTTAGGGTTAGGGTTAGGGTTAGGGTTAGGGTTAGGGTTAGGGTTAGGGTTAGGGTTAGGGTTAGGGTTAGGGTTAGGGTGAATGAACACTACAAGAACAATCCAAGAATAGGGTTAGGGTTAGGGTTAGGGTTAGGGTTAGGGTTAGGGTTAGGGTTAGGGTTAGGATGAATGAACACCGCAAGAACAATCCAAGATTAGGGTTAGGGCTAGGGTTAGGGTTAGGGTTAGGGTTAGGGTTAGGGTTAGGGTTAGGGTTAGGATGAATGAACACTACAAGAACAATCCAAGGTTAGGGTTAGGGTTAGGGTTAGGGTTAGGGTTAGGGTTAGTGTTAGTGTTAGGGTTAGGGTTAGGGTTAGGGTTAGGGTTAGGGTTAGGGTTAGGGTTAGGGTTAGGGTGAATGAACACCACAAGAACAATCCAAGATTAGGGTTAGGGTTAGGGTTAGGGTTAGGGTTAGGGTGAATGAACACCGCAAGAACAATCCAAGAATAGGGTTAGGGTTAGGGTTAGGGTTAGGGTTAGGGTTAGGGTGAATGAACACCGCAAGAACAATCCAAGATTAGGGTTAGGGTTAGGGTTAGGGTTAGGGTTAGGGTTAGGGTTAGGGTTAGGGTTAGCGTTAGGGTTAGGGTTAGGGTTAAGGTTAGGGTTAGGGTTAGGGTTAGGGTGAATGAACACCGCAAGAACAATCCAGGAATAGGGTTAGGGTTAGGGTTAGGGTTAGGGTTAGGGTTAGGGTTAGGGTTAGGGTTAGGGTTAGGATTAGGGTTAGGGTTAGGGTTAGGGTTAGGGGCAGGGTGAGGGTGAATGAACACCGCAAGAACAATCCAAGAATAGGGTTAGGGTTAGGGTTAGGGTTAGGGTTAGGGTTAGGGTTAGGGTTAGGATGAATGAACACCGCAAGAACAATCCAAGATAAGGGTTAGTGTTAGTGTTAGTGTTAGGGTTAGGGTTAGGGTTAGGGTTAGGGTTAGGGTTAGGGTTAGGGTTAGGGTTAGGGTTAGAGTTAGGGTTAGGGTTAGGGTTAGGGTTAGGATGAATGAACACCGCAAGAACAACATAAGATTAGGGTTAGGGTTAGGGTTAGGGTTAGGGTTAGGATGAATGAACACTACAAGAACAATCCAAGATAAGGGTTAGGGTTAGGGTTAGGGTTAGGGTTAGGGTTAGGGTTAGAGTTAGGGTTAGGGTTAGGGTTAGGGTTAGGGTTAGGGTTAGTGTTAGGGTTAGGGTTAGGATGAATGAACACTACAAGAACAATCCAAGAATAGGGTTAGGGTTAGGGTTAGGGTTAGGGTTAGGGTTAGGGTTAGGGTTAGGGTTAGGGTTAGGGTTAGGGTTAGGATGAATGAACACCGCAAGAACAATCCAAGATTAGGGTTAGGGCTAGGGTTAGGGTTAGGGTTAGGGTTAGGGTTAGGATGAATGAACACTACAAGAACAATCCAAGGTTAGGGTTAGGGTTAGGGTTAGGGTTAGGGTTAGGGTTAGGGTTAGGGTTAGGGTGAATGAACACCACAAGAACAATCCAAGATTAGGGTTAGGGTTAGGGTTAGGGTTAGGGTTAGGGTTAGGGTTAGGGTTAGGGTTAGGGTTAGGGTGAATGAACACCGCAAGAACAATCCAAGAATAGGGTTAGGGTTAGGGTTAGGGTTAGGGTTAGGGTTAGGGTTAGGGTTAGGGTGAATGAACACCGCAAGAACAATCCAAGATTAGGGTTAGGGTTAGGGTTAGGGTTAGGGTTAGGGTTAGGGTTAGGGTTAGGGTTAGGGTTAGGGTTAGGGTTGGGGTTAGGATGAACACCACAAGAACAATCCAAGATTAGGGTTAGGGTTAGGGTTAGGGTTAGGGTTAGGGTTAGGGTTAGGGTTAGGGTTAGGGTTAGGGTTAGGGTTAAGGTTAGGGTTAGGGTTAGGGTTAGGGTGAATGAACACCGCAAGAACAATCCAGGAATAGGGTTAGGGTTAGGGTTAGGGTTAGGGTTAGGGTTAGGGTTAGGATGAATGAACACCGCAAGAACAATCCAAGATTAGGGTTAGGGTTAGGGTTAGGGTTAGGGTGAATGAACACCGCAAGAACAATCCAAGAATAGGGTTAGGGTTAGGGTTAAGGTTAGGGTTAGGGTTAGGGTTAGGGTTAGGGTTAGGGTTAGGGTTAGGGTTAGGGTTAGGGTTAGGATTAGGGTTAGGGTTAGGGTAAGGGTTAGGGTTAGGGTTAGGGTTAGGGTGAATGAACACCGCAAGAACAATCCAAGAATAGGGTTAGGGTTAGGGTTAGGGTTAGGGTTAGGGTTAGGGTTAGGGTTAGGGTTAGGGTTAGGATGAATGAACACCACAAGAACAATCCAAGAATAGGGTTAGGGTTAGGGTTAGGGTTAGGGTTAGGGTTAGGGTTAGGGTTAGTGTTAGGGTTAGGGTTAGGATGAATGAACACCGCAAGAACAATCCAAGATTAGGGTTAGGGTTAGGGTTAGGGTTAGGGTTAGGGTTAGGGTTAGGGTTAGGGTTAGGGTTAGGGTTAGGGTTAGGGTGAATGAACACCGCAAGAACAATCCAAGAATAGGGTTAGGGTTAGGGTTAGGGTTAGGGTTAGGGTTAGGGTTAGGGTTAGGATTAGGGTTAGGGTTAGGGTTAGGGTAAGGGTTAGGGTTAGGGTTAGGGTGAATGAACACTGCAAGAACAATCCAAGAATAGGGTTAGGGTTAGGGTTAGGGTTAGGGTTAGGGTTAGGGTTAGGGTTAGGGTTAGGGTTAGGGTTAGGATGAATGAACACCACAAGAACAATCCAAGAATAGGGTTAGGGTTAGGGTTAGGGTTAGGGTTAGGGTTAGGGTTAGGGTTAGGGTTAGGATGAATGAACACCGCAAGAACAATCCAAGATTAGGGTTAGGGTTAGGGTTAGGGTTAGGGTTAGGGTTAGGGTTAGGGTTAGGGTTAGGGTTAGGGTTAGGGTTAGGGTTAGGGTGAATGAACACCGCAAGAACAATCCAAGAATAGGGTTAGGGTTAGGGTTAGGGTTAGGGTTAGGGTTAGGGTTAGGGTTAGGGTTAGGGTGAATGAACACCGCAAGAACAATCCAAGAATAGGGTTAGGGTTAGGATTAGGGTTAGGGTTAGGGTTAGGGTTAGGGTTAGGGTTAGGGTTAGGGTGAATGAACACCACAAGAACAATCCAAGATTAGGGTTAGGGTTAGGGTTAGGGTTAGGGTTAGGGTGAATGAACACCGCAAGAACAATCCAAGAATAGGGTTAGGGTTAGGGTTAGGGTTAGGGTTAGGGTTAGGGTGAATGAACACCGCAAGAACAATCCAAGATTAGGGTTAGGGTTAGGGTTAGGGTTAGGGTTAGGGTTAGGGTTAGGGTTAGGGTTAGGGTTAGGGTTAGGGTTAGGGTTAGCGTTAGGGTTAGGGTTAGGGTTAAGGTTAGGGTTAGGGTTAGGGTTAGGGTGAATGAACACCGCAAGAACAATCCAGGAATAGGGTTAGGGTTAGGGTTAGGGTTAGGGTTAGGGTTAGGGTTAGGGTTAGGGTTAGGGTTAGGGTTAGGATTAGGGTTAGGGTTAGGGTTAGGGTTAGGGGTAGGGTGAGGGTGAATGAACACCGCAAGAACAATCCAAGAATAGGGTTAGGGTTAGGGTTAGGGTTAGGGTTAGGGTTAGGGTTAGGGTTAGGATGAATGAACACCGCAAGAACAATCCAAGATAAGGGTTAGTGTTAGTGTTAGTGTTAGTGTTAGGGTTAGGGTTAGGGTTAGGGTTAGGGTTAGGGTTAGGGTTAGGGTTAGGGTTAGGGTTAGGGTTAGAGTTAGGGTTAGGGTTAGGGTTAGGGTTAGGATGAATGAACACCGCAAGAACAACATAAGATTAGGGTTAGGGTTAGGGTTAGGGTTAGGGTTAGGATGAATGAACACTACAAGAACAATCCAAGATAAGGGTTAGGGTTAGGGTTAGGGTTAGGGTTAGGGTTAGAGTTAGGGTTAGGGTTAGGGTTAGGGTTAGGGTTAGGGTTAGTGTTAGGGTTAGGGTTAGGATGAATGAACACTACAAGAACAATCCAAGAATAGGGTTAGGGTTAGGGTTAGGGTTAGGGTTAGGGTTAGGGTTAGGGTTAGGGTTAGGGTTAGGGTTAGGATGAATGAACACCGCAAGAACAATCCAAGATTAGGGTTAGGGCTAGGGTTAGGGTTAGGGTTAGGGTTAGGGTTAGGATGAATGAACACTACAAGAACAATCCAAGGTTAGGGTTAGGGTTAGGGTTAGGGTTAGGGTTAGGGTTAGGGTGAATGAACACCACAAGAACAATCCAAGATTAGGGTTAGGGTTAGGGTTAGGGTTAGGGTTAGGGTTAGGGTTAGGGTGAATGAACACCGCAAGAACAATCCAAGAATAGGGTTAGGGTTAGGGTTAGGGTTAGGGTTAGGGTTAGGGTTAGGGTGAATGAACACCGCAAGAACAATCCAAGATTAGGGTTAGGGTTAGGGTTAGGGTTAGGGTTAGGGTTAGGGTTAGGGTTAGGGTTAGGGTTAGGGTTAGGGTTAGCATGAACACCACAAGAACAATCCAAGATTAGGGTTAGGGTTAGGGTTAGGGTTAGGGTTAGGGTTAGGGTTAGGGTTAGGGTTAGGGTTAGGGTTAGGGTTAAGGTTAGGGTTAGGGTTAGGGTTAGGGTGAATGAACACCGCAAGAACAATCCAGGAATAGGGTTAGGGTTAGGGTTAGGGTTAGGGTTAGGGTTAGGGTTAGGATGAATGAACACCGCAAGAACAATCCAAGATTAGGGTTAGGGTTAGGGTTAGGGTTAGGGTTAGGGTGAATGAACACCGCAAGAACAATCCAAGAATAGGGTTAGGGTTAGGGTTAGGGTTAGGGTTAGGGTTAGGGTTAGGGTTAGGGTTAGGGTTAGG
>NW_028113136.1:332500-345000 GCF_964234715.1 Podarcis melisellensis | reverse complement strand
GTTAGGGTTAGGGTTAGGGTTAGGATTAGGGTTAGGGTTAGGGTTAGGGTTAGGGTTAGGGTTAGGGTAAGGGTTAGGGTTAGGGTGAATGAACACCGCAAGAACAATCCAAGAATAGGGTTAGGGTTAGGGTTAGGGTTAGGGTTAGGGTTAGGGTTAGGGTTAGGGTTAGGGTTAGGGTTAGGGTTAGGTTTAGGATGAATGAACACCGCAAGAACAATCCAAGATTAGGGTTAGGATTAGGGTTAGGGTTAGGGTTAGGGTTAGGGTTAGGGTTAGGGTTAGGGTTAGGGTTAGGGTTAGGATGAATGAACACTACAAGAACTATCCAAGATTAGGGTTAGGGTTAGGGTTAGGGTTAGGGTTAGGGTTAGGGTTAGGGTTAGGATTAGGGTTAGGGTTAGGGTTAGGGTTAGGGTTAGGGTTAGGGTTAGGGTGAATGAACACCGCAAGAACAATCCAAGAATAGGGTTAGGGTTAGGGTTAGGGTTAGGGTTAGGGTTAGGGTTAGGGTTAGGGTTAGGGGTAGGGTTAGGGTTAGGGTTAGGGTTAGGGTTAGGGTTAGGGTTAGGATGAATGAACACCGCAAGAACAATCCAAGATAAGGGTTAGTGTTAGTGTTAGTGTTAGGGTTAGGGTTAGGGTTAGGGTTAGGGTTAGGGTTAGGGTTAGGGTTAGGGTTAGGGTTAGAGTTAGGGTTAGGGTTAGGGTTAGGGTTAGGGTTAGGATGTATGAACACCGCAAGAACAATCCAAGATTAGGGTTAGGGTTAGGGTTAGGGTTAGGGTTAGGGTTAGGGTTAGGGTTAGGGTTAGGGTTAGGGTAAGGGTTAGGATGAATGAACACTACAAGAACAATCCAAGATAAGGGTTAGGGTTAGGGTTAGGGTTAGGGTTAGAGTTAGGGTTAGGGTTAGGGTTAGGGTTAGGGTTAGGGTTAGGGTTAGGGTTAGGGTTAGGGTTAGGGTTAGGGTTAGGGTAAGGGTAAGGGTAAGGGTAAGGGTTAGGGTGAATGAACACCGCAAGAACAATCCAAGAATAGGGTTAGGGTTAGGGTTAGGGTTAGGGTTAGGGTTAGGGTTAGGGTTAGGGTTAGGGTTAGGGTTAGGGTTAGGGTTAGGGTTAGGGTTAGGGTTAGAGTGAATGAACACCGGAAGAACAATCCAAGAATTGGGTTAGGGTTAGGGTTAGGGTTAGGGTTAGGGTTAGGGTTAGGGTTAGGGTTAGGGTTAGGGTTAGGGTTAGGTTAGGGTTAGGGTTAGGGTTAGGGTTAGGGTTAGGCTTAGAGTTAGGGTTAGGGTTAGGTTTAGGATGAATGAACACCGCAAGAACAATTCAAGATTAGGGTTAGGGTTAGGGTTAGGGTTAGGGTTAGGATGAATGAACACTACAAGAACAATCCAAGATTAGGGTTAGGGTTAGGGTTAGGGTTAGGGTTAGGGTTAGGGTTAGGGTTAGGGTTAGGGTTAGGGTTAGGGTTAGGGTTAGGGTTAGGGTTAGGGTTAGGGTGAATGAACACCGCAAGAACAATCCAAGATTAGGGTTAGGGTTAGGATTAGGGTTAGGGTTAGGGTTAGGGTTAGGGTTAGGGTTAGGGTTAGGATGAATGAACACCGCATGAACAATCCAAGATTAGGGTTAGGGTTAGGGTGAGGGTTAGGGTTAGGGTTAGGGTTAGGGTTAGGGTGAATGAACACCGCAAGAACAATCCAAGAATAGGGTTAGGTTTAGGGTTAGGGTTAGGGTTAGGGTTAGGGTTAGGGTTAGGGTTAGGGTTAGGGTTAGGATGAATGAACACCGCAAGAACAATCCAAGATAAGGGTTAGGGTTAGGGTTAGGGTTAGGGTTAGGGTTAGGGTTGGGGTTAGGGTTAGGGTTAGGGTTAGGGTTAGGGTTAGGGTTAGGGTTAGGGTTAGGGTTAGGGTTAGGGTTAGGATGAATGAACACCGCAAGAACAATCCAAGATAAGGGTTAGGGTTAGGGTTAGGGTTAGGGTTAGGGTTAGGGTTAGGGTTAGGGTTAGGGTTAGGGTTAGGGTTAGGGTTAGGGTTAGGGTTAGGGTTAGGATGAATGAACACCGCAAGAACAATCCAAGGTTAGGGTTAGGGTTAGGGTTAGGGTTAGGGTTAGGGTTAGGATGAATGAACACTACAAGAACAATCCAAGATTAGGGTTAGGGTTAGGGTTAGGGTTAGGGTTAGGGTTAGGGTTAGGATGAATGAACACCGCAAGAACAATCCAAGATAAGGGTTAGGGTTAGGGTTAGGGTTAGGGTTAGGTTTAGGATGAATGAACACCGCAAGAACAATCCAAGATTAGGGTTAGGGTTAGGGTTAGGGTTAGGGTTAGGGTTAGGGTGAATGAACACCGCAAGAACAATCCAAGAATAGGGTTAGGGTTAGGGTTAGGGTTAGGGTTAGGGTTAGGGTGAATGAACACCGCAAGAACAATCCAAGAATAGGGTTAGGGTTAGGGTTAGGGTTAGGGTTAGGGTTAGGGTTAGGGTTAGGGTTAGGGTTAGGGTTAGGGTTAGGGTTAGGGTTAGGGTTAGGGTTAGGATGAATGAACACTACAAGAACAATCCAAGAATAGGGTTAGGGTTAGGGTTAGGGTTAGGGTTAGGGTTAGGGTTAGGGTTAGGGTTAGGGTTAGGGTTAGGGTTAGGGTTAGGGTTAGGGTTAGGGTTAGGGTTAGGATGAATGAACACCGCAAGAACAATCCAAGATTAGGGTTAGGGTTAGGGTTAGGGTTAGGGTTAGGGTTAGGGTTAGGGTTAGGGTTAGGGTTAGGGTTAGGGTTAGGGTTAGGGTTAGGATGAATGAACACTACAAGAACAATCCAAGGTTAGGGTTAGGGTTAGGGTTAGGGTTAGGGTTAGGGTTAGGGTTAGGGTGAATGAACACCACAAGAACAATCCAAGATTAGGGTTAGGGTTAGGGTTAGGGTTAGGGTTAGGGTTAGGGTAGGGTTAAGGTTAGGGTTAGGGTTAGGGTTAGGGTTAGGATGAATGAACACCGCAAGAACAATCCAAGATTAGGGTTAGGGTTAGGGTTAGGGTTAGGGTTAGGGTTAGGGTTAGGGTTAGGATGAATGAACACCGCAAGAACAATCCAAGATTAGGGTTAGGGTTAGGGTTAGGTTTAGAGTTAGGGTTAGGGTTAGGGTTAGGGTTAGGGTTAGGGTTAGGGTTAGGATGAATGAACACTACAAGAACAATCCAAGATTAGGGTTAGGGTTAGGGTTAGGGTTAGGGTTAGGGTTAGGGTTAGGGTTAGGGTTAGGGTTAGGGTTAGGATGAATGAACACCGCAAGAACAATCCAAGATTAGGGTTAGGGTTAGGGTTAGGGTTAGGGTTAGGGTGAATGAACACCGCAAGAACAATCCAAGAATAGGGTTAGGGTCAGGGTTAGGGTTAGGGTTAGGGTTAGGGTGAATGAACACCGCAAGAACAATCCAAGAATAGGGTTAGGGTTAGGGTTAGGGTTAGGGTTAGGGTTAGGGTTAGGGTTAGGGTTAGGGTTAGGGTTAGGGTTAGGATGAATGAACACCGCAAGAACAATCCAAGATTAGGGTTAGGGTTAGGGTTAGGGTTAGGGTTAGGGTTAGGGTTAGGGTTAGGATTAGGGTTAGGGTTAGGATGAATGAACACTACAAGAACAATCCAAGAATAGGGTTAGGGTTAGGGTTAGGGTTAGGGTTAGGGTTAGGGTTAGGATGAATGAACACCGCAAGAACAATCCAAGATTAGGGTTAGGGCTACGGTTAGGGTTAGGGTTAGGGTTAGGGTTAGGATGAATGAACACTACAAGAACAATCCAAGGTTAGGGTTAGGGTTAGGGTTAGGGTTAGGGTTAGGGTTAGGGTTAGGGTTAGGGTTAGGGTTAGGGTTAGGGTTAGGGTTAGGGTTAGGGTTGGGGTTAGGGTTAGGGTTAGGGTGAATGAACACCGCAAGAACAATCCAAGATTAGGGTTAGGGTTAGGGTTAGGGTTAGGGTTAGGGTTAGGGTTAGGGTTAGGGTTAGGGTTAGGGTTAGGGTTAGGGTTAGGGTTAGGATGAATGAACACCACAAGAACAATCCAAGATTAGGGTTAGGGTTAGGGTTAGGGTTAGGGTTAGGGTTAGGGTTAGGGTTAGGGTTAGGGTGAATGAACACCGCAAGAACAATCCAAGAATAGGGATATGGTTAGGGTTAGGGTTAGGGTTAGGGTTAGGGTCAGGATGAATGAACACCGCAAGAACAATCCAAGATTAGGGTTAGGGTTAGGGTTAGGGTTAGGGTTAGGGTTAGGGTTAGGGTTAGGGTTAGGGTTAGGATGAATGAACACTACAAGAACAATCCAAGATTAGGGTTAGGGTTAGGGTTAGGGTTAGGGTTAGGGTTAGGGTTAGGGTTAGGATGAATGAACACCGCAAGAACAATCCAAGATTAGGGTTAGGGTTAGGGTTAGGGTTAGGGTTAGGGTTAGGGTTAGGGTGAATGAACACCGCAAGAACAATCCAAGAATAGGGTTAGGGTAAGGGTTAGGGTTAGGGTTAGGGTGAATGAACACCGCAAGAACAATCCAAGAATAGGGTTAGGGTTAGGGTTAGGGTTAGGGTTAGGGTTAGGGTTAGGGTTAGGGTTAGGGTTAGGGTTAGGATGAATGAACACCGCAAGAACAATCCAAGATTAGGGTTAGGGTTAGGGTTAGGGTTAGGGTTAGGGTTAGGGTTAGGATGAATGAACACTACAAGAACAATCCAAGAATAGGGTTAGGGTTAGGGTTAGGGTTAGGGTTAGGGTTAGGGTTAGGGTTAGGGTTAGGGTTAGGGTTAGGGTTAGGGTTAGGGTTAGGGTTAGGGTTAGGGTTAGGATGAATGAACACCGCAAGAACAATCCAAGATTAGGGTTAGGGCTAGGGTTAGGGTTAGGGTTAGGGTTAGGGTTAGGGTTAGGATGAATGAACACCGCAAGAACAATCCAAGATTAGGGTTAGGGTTAGGGTTAGGGTTAGGGTTAGGGTTAGGGTTAGGGTTAGGGTTAGGGTGAATGAACACCGCAAGAACAATCCAAGAATAGGGTTAGGGTCAGGGTTAGGGTTAGGGTTAGGGTTAGGGTGAATGAACACCGCAAGAACAATCCAAGAATAGGGTTAGGGTTAGGGTTAGGGTTAGGGTTAGGGCTAGGGTTAGGGTTAGGGTTAGGGTTAGGATGAATGAACACCGCAAGAACAATCCAAGATTAGGGTTAGGGTGAGGGTTAGGGTTAGGGTTAGGGTTAGGGTTAGGGTTAGGGTTAGGGTTAGGATGAATGAACACTACAAGAACAATCCAAGAATAGGGTTAGGGTTAGGGTTAGGGTTAGGGTTAGGGTTAGGGTTAGGATGAATGAAGACCGCAAGAACAATCCAAGATTAGGGTTAGGGCTAGGGCTAGGGTTAGGGTTAGGGTTAGGGTTAGGATGAATGAACACTACAAGAACAATCCAAGGTTAGGGTTAGGGTTAGGGTTAGGGTTAGGGTTAGGGTTAGGGTTAGGGTGAATGAACACTACAAGAACAATCCAAGAATAGGGTTAGGGTTAGGGTTAGGGTTAGGGTTAGGGTTAGGGTTAGGGTTAGGATGAATGAACACCGCAAGAACAATCCAAGATTAGGGTTAGGGCTACGGTTAGGGTTAGGGTTAGGGTTAGGGTTAGGATGAATGAACACTACAAGAACAATCCAAGGTTAGGGTTAGGGTTAGGGTTAGGGTTAGGGTTAGGGTTAGGGTTAGGGTTAGGGTTGGGGTTAGGGTTAGGGTTAGGGTGAATGAACACCGCAAGAACAATCCAAGATTAGGGTTAGGGTTAGGGTTAGGGTTAGGGTTAGGGTTAGGGTTAGGGTTAGGGTTAGGGTTAGGGTTAGGGTTAGGATGAATGAACACCACAAGAACAATCCAAGATTAGGGTTAGGGTTAGGGTTAGGGTTAGGGTTAGGGTTAGGGTTAGGGTTAGGGTGAATGAACACCGCAAGAACAATCCAAGAATAGGGTTAGGGTTAGGGTTAGGGTTAGGGTTAGGGTTAGGGTTAGGGTTAGGGTTAGGGTTAGGGTCAGGATGAATGAACACCGCAAGAACAATCCAAGATTAGGGTTAGGGTTAGGGTTAGGGTTAGGGTTAGGGTTAGGGTTAGGGTTAGGATGAATGAACACTACAAGAACAATCCAAGATTAGGGTTAGGGTTAGGGTTAGGGTTAGGGTTAGGGTTAGGGTTAGGGTTAGGGTTAGGGTTAGGGTTAGGGTTAGGGTTAGGATGAATGAACACCGCAAGAACAATCCAAGATTAGGGTTAGGGTTAGGGTTAGGGTTAGGGTTAGGGTTAGGGTTAGGGTTAGGGTTAGGGTTAGGGTTAGGGTGAATGAACACCGCAAGAACAATCCAAGAATAGGGTTAGGGTTAGGGTTAGGGTTAGGGTTAGGGTTAGGGTGAATGAACACCGCAAGAACAATCCAAGAATAGGGTTAGGGTTAGGGTTAGGGTTAGGGTTAGGGTTAGGGTTAGGGTTAGGGTTAGGGTTAGGATGAATGAACACCGCAAGAACAATCCAAGATTAGGGTTAGGGTTAGGGTTAGGGTTAGGGTTAGGGTTAGGATGAATGAACACTACAAGAACAATCCAAGAATAGGGTTAGGGTTAGGGTTAGGGTTAGGGTTAGGGTTAGGGTTAGGGTTAGGATGAATGAACACCGCAAGAACAATCCAAGATTAGGGTTAGGGCTAGGGTTAGGGTTAGGGTTAGGGTTAGGGTTAGGATGAATGAACACTACAAGAACAATCCAAGGTTAGGGTTAGGGTTAGGGTTAGGGTTAGGGTTAGGGTTAGGGTTAGGGTTAGGGTTAGGGTTAGGGTTAGGGTTAGGGTTAGGGTTAGGGTTAGGGTTAGGGTTAGGATGAATGAACACTACAAGAACAATCCAAGAATAGGGTTAGGGTTAGGGTTAGGGTTAGGGTTAGGGTTAGGGTTAGGGTTAGGGTTAGGATGAATGAACACCGCAAGAACAATCCAAGATTAGGGTTAGGGCTAGGGCTAGGGTTAGGGTTAGGGTTAGGGTTAGGATGAATGAACACTACAAGAACAATCCAAGGTTAGGGTTAGGGTTAGGGTTAGGGTTAGGGTTAGGGTTAGGGTTAGGGTTAGGGTTAGGGTTAGGATGAATGAACACTACAAGAACAATCCAAGAATAGGGTTAGGGTTAGGGTTAGGGTTAGGGTTAGGGTTAGGGTTAGGGTTAGGGTTAGGATGAATGAACACCACAAGAACAATCCAAGATTAGGGTTAGGGCTACGGTTAGGGTTAGGGTTAGGGTTAGGGTTAGGATGAATGAACACTACAAGAACAATCCAAGGTTAGGGTTAGGGTTAGGGTTAGGGTTAGGGTTAGGGTTAGGGTTAGGGTTAGGGTTGGGGTTAGGGTTAGGGTTAGGGTGAATGAACACCGCAAGAACAATCCAAGATTAGGGTTAGGGTTAGGGTTAGGGTTAGGGTTAGGGTTAGGGTTAGGGTTAGGGTTAGGGTTAGGGTTAGGGTTAGGATGAATGAACACCACAAGAACAATCCAAGATTAGGGTTAGGGTTAGGGTTAGGGTTAGGGTTAGGGTTAGGGTTAGGGTGAATGAACACCGCAAGAACAATCCAAGAATAGGGTTAGGGTTAGGGTTAGGGTTAGGGTTAGGGTTAGGGTTAGGGTTAGGGTCAGGATGAATGAACACCGCAAGAACAATCCAAGATTAGGGTTAGGGTTAGGGTTAGGGTTAGGGTTAGGGTTAGGGTTAGGGTTAGGGTTAGGGTTAGGGTTAGGATGAATGAACACTACAAGAACAATCCAAGATTAGGGTTAGGGTTAGGGTTAGGGTTAGGGTTAGGGTTAGGGTTAGGGTTAGGGTTAGGGTTAGGGTTAGGATGAATGAACACCGCAAGAACAATCCAAGATTAGGGTTAGGGTTAGGGTTAGGGTTAGGGTTAGGGTTAGGGTTAGGGTTAGGGTTAGGGTGAATGAACACCGCAAGAACAATCCAAGAATAGGGTTAGGGTTAGGGTTAGGGTTAGGGTTAGGGTTAGGGTGAATGAACACCGCAAGAACAATCCAAGAATAGGGTTAGGGTTAGGGTTAGGGTTAGGGTTAGGGTTAGGGTTAGGGTTAGGGTTAGGGTTAGGGTTAGGGTTAGGGTTAGGGTTAGGGTTAGGATGAATGAACACCGCAAGAACAATCCAAGATTAGGGTTAGGGTTAGGGTTAGGGTTAGGGTTAGGGTTAGGGTTAGGGTTAGGGTTAGGGTTAGGGTTAGGATGAATGAACACTACAAGAACAATCCAAGAATAGGGTTAGGGTTAGGGTTAGGGTTAGGGTTAGGGTTAGGGTTAGGGTTAGGGTTAGGATGAATGAACACCGCAAGAACAATCCAAGATTAGGGTTAGGGCTAGGGTTAGGGTTAGGGTTAGGGTTAGGGTTAGGATGAATGAACACTACAAGAACAATCCAAGGTTAGGGTTAGGGTTAGGGTTAGGGTTAGGGTTAGGGTTAGGGTTAGGGTTAGGGTTAGGGTTAGGGTTAGGGTTAGGGTTAGGGTTAGGATGAATGAACACCGCAAGAACAATCCAAGATTAGGGTTAGGGTTAGGGTTAGGGTTAGGGTTAGGGTTAGGGTTAGGGTTAGGGTTAGGGTTAGGGTGAATGAACACCGCAAGAACAATCCAAGAATAGGGTTAGGGTCAGGGTTAGGGTTAGGGTTAGGGTTAGGGTGAATGAACACTGCAAGAACAATCCAAGAATAGGGTTAGGTTTAGGGTTAGGGTTAGGGTTAGGGTTAGGGTTAGGATGAATGAACACTGCAAGAACAATCCAAGATTAGGGTTAGGGTGAGGGTTAGGGTTAGGGTTAGGGTTAGGGTTAGGGTTAGGATGAATGAACACTACAAGAACAATCCAAGAATAGGGTTAGGGTTAGGGTTAGGGTTAGGGTTAGGGTTAGGGTTAGGGTTAGGGTTAGGGTTAGGGTTAGGATGAATGAACACCGCAAGAACAATCCAAGATTAGGGTTAGGGCTAGGGCTAGGGTTAGGGTTAGGGTTAGGATGAATGAACACTACAAGAACAATCCAAGGTTAGGGTTAGGGTTAGGGTTAGGGTTAGGGTTAGGGTTAGGGTTAGGGTTAGGGTTAGGGTTAGGGTTAGGGTGAATGAACACCGCAAGAACAATCCAAGATTAGGGTTAGGGTTAGGGTTAGGGTTAGGGTTAGGGTTAGGGTTAGGGTTAGGGTTAGGGTTAGGGTTAGGATGAATGAACACCACAAGAACAATCCAAGATTAGGGTTAGGGTTAGGGTTAGGGTTAGGGTTAGGGTTAGGGTTAGGGTTAGGGTGAATGAACACCGCAAGAACAATCCAAGAATAGGGTTAGGGTTAGGGTTAGGGTTAGGGTTAGGGTTAGGGTTAGGATGAATGAACACTACAAGAACAATCCAAGATTAGGGTTAGGGTTAGGGTTAGGGTTAGGGTTAGGGTTAGGGTTAGGGTTAGGGTTAGGATGAATGAACTCCGCAAGAACAATCCAAGATTAGGGTTAGGGTTAGGGTTAGGGTTAGGGTTAGGGTTAGGGTTAGGGTTAGGGTTAGGGTGAATGAACACCGCAAGAACAATCCAAGAATAGGGTTAGGGTTAGGGTTAGGGTTAGGGTGAATGAACACCGCAAGAACAATCCAAGAATAGGGTTAGGGTTAGGGTTAGGGTTAGGGTTAGGGTTAGGGTTAGGGTTAGGGTTAGGGTTAGGGTTAGGGTTAGGGTTAGGGTTAGGGTTAGGATGAATGAACACCGCAAGAACAATCCAAGATTAGGGTTAGGGTTAGGGTTAGGGTTAGGGTTAGGGTTAGGGTTAGGGTTAGGGTTAGGGTTAGGGTTAGGGTTAGGGTTAGGGTTAGGGTTAGGGTTAGGATGAATGAACACTACAAGAACAATCCAAGAATAGGGTTAGGGTTAGGGTTAGGGTTAGGGTTAGGGTTAGGGTTAGGGTTAGGGTTAGGGTTAGGGTTAGGGTTAGGGTTAGAGTTAGGGTTAGGGTTAGGGTTAGGGTGAATGAACACCGCAAGAACAATCCAAGAATAGGGTTAGGGTTAGGGTTAGGGTTAGGGTTAGGGTTAGGGTTAGGGTTAGGGTTAGGGTTAGGGTTAGGGTTAGGGTTAGGATGAATGAACACCGCAAGAACAATCCAAGATTAGGGTTAGGGCTAGGGTTAGGGTTAGGGTTAGGGTTAGGGTTAGGATGAATGAACACTACAAGAACAATCCAAGGTTAGGGTTAGGGTTAGGGTTAGGGTTAGGGTTAGGGTTAGGGTGAATGAACACCGCAAGAACAATCCAAGATTAGGGTTAGGGTTAGGGTTAGGGTTAGGGTTAGGGTTAGGGTTAGGGTTAGGGTTAGGGTTAGGGTTAGGATGAATGAACACTACAAGAACAATCCAAGAATAGGGTTAGGGTTAGGGTTAGGGTTAGGGTTAGGGTTAGGGTTAGGGTTAGGGTTAGGGTTAGGGTGAATGAACACCGCAAGAACAATCCAAGAATAGGGTTAGGGTTAGGGTTAGGGTTAGGGTTAGGGTTAGGGTTAGGGTTAGGGTTAGGGTTAGGGTTAGGATGAATGAACACCGCAAGAACAATCCAAGATTAGGGTTAGGGTTAGGGTTAGGGTTAGGGTTAGGGTTAGGGTTAGGGTTAGGGTTAGGGTTAGGATGAATGAACACCACAAGAACAATCCAAGATTAGGGTTAGGGTTAGGGTTAGGGTTAGGGTTAGGGTTAGGGTTAGGATGAATGAACACTACAAGAACAATCCAAGATTAGGGTTAGGGTTAGGGTTAGGGTTAGGGTTAGGGTTAGGGTTAGGATGAATGAACTCCGCAAGAACAATCCAAGATTAGGGTTAGGGTTAGGGTTAGGGTTAGGGTTAGGGTTAGGGTTAGGGTTAGGGTTAGGGTGAATGAACACCGCAAGAACAATCCAAGAATAGGGTTAGGGTTAGGGTTAGGGTTAGGGTGAATGAACACCGCAAGAACAATCCAAGAATAGGGTTAGGGTTAGGGTTAGGGTTAGGGTTAGGGTTAGGGTTAGGGTTAGGGTTAGGGTTAGGGTTAGGGTTAGGGTTAGGATGAATGAACACCGCAAGAACAATCCAAGATTAGGGTTAGGGTTAGGGTTAGGGTTAGGGTTAGGGTTAGGGTTAGGGTTAGGGTTAGGCTTAGGGTTAGGGTTAGGGTTAGGATGAATGAACACTACAAGAACAATCCAAGAATAGGGTTAGGGTTAGGGTTAGGGTTAGGGTTAGGGTTAGGGTTAGGGTTAGGGTTAGGGTTAGAGTTAGGGTTAGGGTTAGGGTTAGGGTGAATGAACACCGCAAGAACAATCCAAGAATAGGGTTAGGGTTAGGGTTAGGGTTAGGGTTAGGGTTAGGGTTAGGGTTAGGGTTAGGGTTAGGGTTAGGGTTAGGGTTAGGGTTAGGATGAATGAACACCGCAAGAACAATCCAAGATTAGGGTTAGGGCTAGGGTTAGGGTTAGGGTTAGGGTTAGGGTTAGGATGAATGAACACTACAAGAACAATCCAAGGTTAGGGTTAGGGTTAGGGTTAGGGTTAGGGTTAGGGTTAGGGTTAGGGTTAGGGTTAGGGTGAATGAACACCGCAAGAACAATCCAAGATTAGGGTTAGGGTTAGGGTTAGGGTTAGGGTTAGGGTTAGGGTTAGGGTTAGGGTTAGGGTTAGGGTTAGGGTTAGGGTTATGATGAATGAACACTACAAGAACAATCCAAGAATACGGTTAGGGTTAGGGTTAGGGTTAGGGTTAGGGTTAGGGTTAGGGTTAGGGTTAGGGTTAGGGTTAGGGTTAGGGTTAGGGTGAATGAACACCGCAAGAACAATCCAAGAATAGGGTTAGGGTTAGGGTTAGGGTTAGGGTTAGGGTTAGGGTTAGGGTTAGGGTTAGGGTTAGGATGAATGAACACCGCAAGAACAATCCAAGATTAGGGTTAGGGCTAGGGTTAGGGTTAGGGTTAGGGTTAGGGTTAGGATGAATGAACACTACAAGAACAATCCAAGGTTAGGGTTAGGGTTAGGGTTAGGGTTAGGGTTAGGGTTAGGGTTAGGGTGAATGAACACCGCAAGAACAATCCAAGATTAGGGTTAGGGTTAGGGTTAGGGTTAGGGTTAGGGTTAGGGTTAGGGTTAGGATGAATGAACACCACAAGAACAATCCAAGATTAGGGTTAGGGTTAGGGTTAGGGTTAGGGTTAGGGTTAGGGTTAGGGTTAGGGTTAGGGTTAGGGTGAATGAACACCGCAAGAACAATCCAAGAATAGGGTTAGGGTTAGGGTTAGGGTTAGGGTGAATGAACACCGCAAGAACAATCCAAGATTAGGGTTAGGGTTAGGGTTAGGGTTAGGGTTAGGGTTAGGGTTAGGGTTAGGGTTAGGGTTAGGGTTAGGGTTAGGGTTAGGGTGAATGAACAAC
>NW_028113136.1:315000-320000 GCF_964234715.1 Podarcis melisellensis | reverse complement strand
TAGGGTTAGGGTTAGGGTTAGGGTTAGGGTTAGGGTGAATGAACACCGCAAGAATAATCCAAGAATAGGGTTAGTGTTAGGGTTAGTGTTAGGGTTAGGGTTAGGGTTAGGATTAGGATTAGGGTTAGGGTTAGGGTTAGGGTTAGGGTTAGGGTAAAGGTTAGGGTTAGGGTTAGGGTTAGGGTGAATGAACACCGCAAGAACAATCCAAGAATAGGGTTAGGGTTAGGGTTAGGGTTAGGGTTAGGGTTAGGGTTAGGGTTAGGGTTAGGGTTAGGGTTAGGGTTAGGTTTAGGATGAATGAACACCGCAAGAACAATCCAAGATTAGGGTTAGGATTAGGGTTAGGGTTAGGGTTAGGGTTAGGGTTAGGGTTAGGGTTAGGGTTAGGATGAATGAACACTATAAGAACAATCCAAGATTAGGGTTAGGGTTAGGGTTAGGGTTAGGGTTAGGGTTAGGGTTAGGGTTAGGGTTAGGGTTAGGGTTAGGGTTAGGGTTAGGGTTAGGGTTAGGGTTAGGGTTAGGGTTAGGATGAATGAACACCGCAAGAACAATCCAAGATTAGGGTTAGGGCTAGGGTTAGGGTTAGGGTTAGGGTTAGGGTTAGGGTTAGGGTTAGGGTTAGGGTTAGGATGAATGAACACTATAAGAACAATCCAAGATTAGGGTTAGGGTTAGGGTTAGGGTTAGGGTTAGGGTTACGGTTAGGGTTAGGGTTAGGGTTAGGGTTAGGGTTAGGGTTAGGGTTATGGTGAATGAACACCGCAAGAACAATCCAAGATTAGGGTTAGGGTTAGGGTTAGGGTTAGGGTTAGGGTTAGGGTTAGGGTTAGGGTTAGGGTTAGGGTGAATGAACACCGCAAGAACAATCCAAGAATAGGGTTAGGGTTAGGGTTAGGGTTAGGGTTAGGGTTAGGGTTACGGTTAGGGTTAGGGTTAGGGTTAGGGTGAATGAACACCGCAAGAACAATCCAAGAATAGGGTTAGGGTTAGGGTTAGGGTTAGGGTTAGGGTTAGGATGAATGAACACCGCAAGAACAATCCAAGATTAGGGTTAGGGTTAGGGTTAGGGTTAGGGTTAGGGTTAGGGTTAGGGTTAGGGTTAGGGTTAGGGTTAGGGTTAGGATGAATGAACACTACAAGAACAATCCAAGAATAGGGTTAGGGTTAGGGTTAGGGTTAGGGTTAGGGTTAGGGTTAGGATGAATGAACACCGCAAGAACAATCCAAGATAAGGGTTAGTGTTAGTGTTAGGGTTAGGGTTGGGTTAGGATGAATGAACACTACAAGAACAATCCAAGGTTAGGGTTAGGGTTAGGGTTAGGGTTAGGGTTAGGGTTAGGGTTAGGGTGATTGAACACCGCAAGAACAATCCAAGATTAGGGTTAGGGTTAGGGTTAGGGTTAGGGTTAGGGTTAGGGTTAGGGTTAGGGTTGGGGTTAGGGTTAGGGTTAGGGTTAGGGTTAGGATGAATGAACACCACAAGAACAATCCAAGATTAGGGTTAGGGTTAGGGTTAGGGTTAGGGTTAGGGTTAGGGTTAGGGTTAGGGTTAGGGTGAATGAACACCGCAAGAACAATCCAAGAATAGGGTTAGGGTTAGGGTTAGGGTTAGGGTTAGGGTTAGGGTTAGGGTGAATGAACACCGCAAGAACAATCCAAGATTAGGGTTAGGGTTAGGGTTAGGGTTAGGGTTAGGGTTAGGGTTAGGGTTAGGGTTAGGGTGAATGAACACCGCAAGAACAATCCAAGAATAGGGTTAGGGTTAGGGTTAGGGTTAGGGTTAGGGTTAGGGTTAGGGTTAGGATGAATGAACACCGCAAGAACAATCCAAGATTAGGGTTAGGGTTAGGGTTAGGGTTAGGGTTAGGGTTAGGGTTAGGGTGAATGAACACCGCAAGAACAATCCAAGATTAGGGTTAGGGTTAGGGTTAGGGTTAGGGTTAGGGTTAGGGTTAGGGTTAGGATGAATGAACACCGCAAGAACAAACCAAGAATAGGGTTAGGGTTAGGGTTAGGGTTAGGGTTAGGGTTAGGGTTAGGGTTAGGGTTAGGGTAAGGGTTAGGGTGAATGAACACCGCAAGAACAATCCAAGAATAGGGTTAGGGTTAGGGTTAGGGTTAGGGTTAGGGTTGGTTAGGGTTAGGGTTAGGGTTAGGGTTAGAGTGAATGAACACCGGAAGAACAATCCAAGAATAGGGTTAGGGTTAGGGTTAGGGTTCGGGTTAGGGTTCGGGTTAGGGTTCGGGTTAGGGTTAGGGTTAGGGTTAGGGTTAGGGTTAGGGTTAGGGTTAGGGTTAGGGTTAGGTTTAGGATGAATGAACACCGCAAGAACAATCCAAGATTAGGGTTAGGGTTAGGGTTAGGGTTAGGGTTAGGGTTAGGGTTAGGGTTAGGGTTAGGATGAATGAACACTACAAGAACAATCCAAGATTAGGGTTAGGGTCAGGGTTAGGGTTAGGGTTAGGGTTAGGGTGAATGAACACCGCAAGAACAATCCAAGATTAGGGTTAGGGTTAGGATTAGGGTTAGGGTTAGGGTTAGGGTTAGGGTTAGGGTTAGGATGAATGAACACCGCAAGAACAATCCAAGATTAGGGGTAGGGTTAGGGTTAGGGTTAGGGTTAGGGTTAGGGTTAGGGTGAATGAACACCGCAAGAATAATCCAAGAATAGGGTTAGTGTTAGGGTTAGTGTTAGGGTTAGGGTTAGGGTTAGGGTTAGGGTTAGGATTAGGGTTAGGGTTAGGGTTAGGGTTAGGGTAAGGGTTAGGGTTAGGGTTAGGGTTAGGGTGAATGAACACCGCAAGAACAATCCAAGAATAGGGTTAGGGTTAGGGTTAGGGTTAGGGTTAGGGTTAGGGTTAGGGTTAGGGTTAGGGTTAGGGTTAGGGTTAGGGTTAGGTTTAGGATGAATGAACACCGCAAGAACAATCCAAGATTAGGGTTAGGATTAGGGTTAGGGTTAGGGTTAGGGTTAGGGTTAGGGTTAGGGTTAGGGTTAGGATGAATGAACACTATAAGAACAATCCAAGATTAGGGTTAGGGTTAGGGTTAGGGTTAGGGTTAGGGTTAGGGTTAGGGTTAGGGTTAGGGTTAGGATGAATGAACACCGCAAGAACAATCCAAGATTAGGGTTAGGGCTAGGGTTAGGGTTAGGGTTAGGGTTAGGGTTAGGGTTAGGGTTAGGATGAATGAACACTATAAGAACAATCCAAGATTAGGGTTAGGGTTAGGGTTAGGGTTAGGGTTAGGGTTAGGGTTAGGGTTAGGGTTAGGGTTAGGGTTAGGGTGAATGAACACCGCAAGAACAATCCAAGATTAGGGTTAGGGTTAGGGTTAGGGTTAGGGTTAGGGTTAGGGTTAGGGTTAGGGTTAGGGTTAGGGTTAGGGTGAATGAACACCGCAAGAACAATCCAAGAATAGGGTTAGGGTTAGGGTTAGGGTTAGGGTTAGGGTTAGGGTTAGGGTTAGGGTTAGGGTTACGGTTAGGGTTAGGGTTAGGGTTAGGGTTAGGGTTAGGGTGAATGAACACCGCAAGAACAATCCAAGAATAGGGTTAGGGTTAGGGTTAGGGTTAGGGTTAGGGTTAGGGTGAATGAACACCGCAAGAACAATCCAAGATTAGGGTTAGGGTTAGGGTTAGGGTTAGGGTTAGGGTTAGGGTTAGGGTTAGGGTGAATGAACACCGCAAGAACAATCCAAGAATAGGGTTAGGGTTAGGGTTAGGGTTAGGGTTAGGGTTAGGATGAATGAACACCGCAAGAACAATCCAAGATTAGGGTTAGGGTTAGGGTTAGGGTTAGGGTTAGGGTGAATGAACACCGCAAGAACAATCCAAGATTAGGGTTAGGGTTAGGGTTAGGGTTAGGGTTAGGGTTAGGGTTAGGGTTAGGGTTAGGGTTAGGATGAATGAACACCGCAAGAACAATCCAGGGTTAGGGTTAGGGTTAGGGTTAGGGTTAGGGTTAGGGTTAGGGTAAGGGTAAGGGTTAGGGTGAATGAACACCGCAAGAACAATCCAAGAATAGGGTTATGGTTAGGGTTAGGGTTAGGGTTAGGGTTAGGGTTAGGGTTAGGGTTAGAGTGAATGAACACCGGAAGAACAATCCAAGAATAGGGTTAGGGTTCGGGTTAGGGTTCGGGTTAGGGTTCGGGTTAGGGTTCGGGTTAGGGTTCGGGTTAGGGTTAGGGTTAGGGTTAGGGTTAGGGTTAGGGTTAGGGTTAGGTTTAGGATGAATGAACACCGCAAGAACAATCCAAGATTAGGGTTAGGGTTAGGGTTAGGGTTAGGGTTAGGATGAATGAACACTACAAGAACAATCCAAGATTAGGGTTAGGGTCAGGGTTAGGGTTAGGGTTAGGGTTAGGGTGAATGAACACCGCAAGAACAATCCAAGATTAGGGTTAGGGTTAGGATTAGGGTTAGGGTTAGGGTTAGGGTTAGGGTTAGGGTTAGGGTTAGGGTTAGGGTTAGGGTTAGGGTTAGGGTTAGGGTTAGGATGAATGAACACCGCAAGAACAATCCAAGATTAGGGTTAGGGTTAGGGTTAGGGTTAGGGTTAGGGTTAGGGTTAGGGTTAGGGTTAGGGTGAATGAACACCGCAAGAATAATCCAAGAATAGGGTTAGTGTTAGGGTTAGTGTTAGGTTTAGTGTTAGGGTTAGGGTTAGGGTTAGGATTAGGGTTAGGGTTAGGGTTAGGGTTAGGGTAAGGGTAAGGGTTAGGGTTAGGGTTAGGGTTAGGGTGAATGAACACCGCAAGAACAATCCAAGAATAGGGTTAGGGTTAGGGTTAGGGTTAGGGTTAGGGTTAGGGTTAGGGTTAGGGTTAGGGTTAGGGTTAGGGTTAGGGTTAGGTTTAGGATGAATGAACACCGCAAGAACAATCCAAGATTAGGGTTAGGATTAGGGTTAGGGTTAGGGTTAGGGTTAGGGTTAGGGTTAGGGTTAGGGTTAGGATGAATGAACACTATAAGAACAATCCAAGATTAGGGTTA
>NW_028113136.1:305000-307500 GCF_964234715.1 Podarcis melisellensis | reverse complement strand
AAGATTAGGGTTAGGGTTAGGATTAGGGTTAGGGTTAGGGTTAGGGTTAGGGTTAGGGTTAGGGTTAGGGTTAGGATGAATGAACACCGCAAGAACAATCCAAGATTAGGGTTAGGGTTAGGGTTAGGGTTAGGGTTAGGGTTAGGGTTAGGGTTAGGGTGAATGAACACCGCAAGAACAATCCAAGAATAGGGTTAGGGTTAGGGTTAGGATTAGGGTTAGGGTTAGGGTTAGGGTTAGGGTTAGGGTTAGGGTAAGGGTTAGGGTTAGGGTTAGGGTGAATGAACACCGCAAGAACAATCCAAGAATAGGGTTAGGTTTAGGGTTAGGGTTAGGGTTAGGGTTAGGATGAATGAACACCACAAGAACAATCCAAGAATAGGGTTAGGGTTAGGGTTAGGGTTAGGGTTAGGGTTAGGGTTAGGGTTAGGGTTAGGTTTAGGATGAATGAACACCGCAAGAACAATCCAAGATTAGGGTTAAGGTTAGGGTTAGGGTTAGGGTTAGGGTTAGGGTTAGGGTGGATGAACACTGCAAGAACAATCCAAGAATAGGGTTAGGGTTAGGGTTAGGGTTAGGGTTAGGGTGAATGAACACCGCAAGAACAATCCAAGAATAGGGTTAGGGTTAGGGTTAGGGTTAGGGTTAGGGTTAGGGTTAGGGTTAGGGTTAGGGTTGGGGTTAGGGTTAGGGTTAGGGTTAATTTTAGGGTTAGGGTTAGGGTTAGGGTTAGGGTTAGGGTTAGGGTTAGGGTTAGGGTTAGGATAAATGAACACCGCAAGAACAATCCAAGATAAGGGTTAGTGTTAGTGTTAGTGTTAGTGTTAGTGTTAGTGTTAGGGTTAGGGTTAGGGTTAGGGTTAGGGTTAGGGTTAGGGTTAGGGTTAGGGTTAGGGTTAGGGTTACGGTTAGGGTTACGGTTAGGGTTACGGTTAGGGTTAGGGTTAGGGTTAGGGTTAGGGTTAGGATGAATGAACACTACAAGAACAATCCAAGATTAGGGTTAGGGTTAGGGTTAGGGTTAGGGTTAGGGTTAGGGTTAGGGTTAGGGTTAGGGTTAGGGTTAGGGTTAGGGTTAGGGTTAGGGTTAGGATGAATGAACACCGCAAGAACAATCCAAGCTTAGGGTTAGGGTTAGGGTTCGGGTTAGGGTTAGGGTTAGGGTTAGGGTTAGGGTGAATGAACACCGCAAGAACAATCCAAGAATAGGGTTAGGGTTAGGGTTAGGGTTAGGATGAATGAACACTACAAGAACAATCCAAGATTAGGGTTAGGGTTAGGATTAGGGTTAGGGTTAGGGTTAGGGTTAGGGTTAGGGTTAGGGTTAGGATGAATGAACACCGCAAGAACAATCCAAGATTAGGGTTAGGGTTAGGGTTAGGGTTAGGGTTAGGGTTAGGGTTAGGGTTAGGGTGAATGAACACCGCAAGAACAATCCAAGAATAGGGTTAGGGTTAGGGTTAGGATTAGGGTTAGGGTTAGGGTTAGGGTTAGGGTTAGGGTTAGGGTTAGGGTAAGGGTTAGGGTTAGGGTTAGGGTGAATGAACACCGCAAGAACAATCCAAGAATAGGGTTAGGTTTAGGGTTAGGGTTAGGGTTAGGGTTAGGATGAATGAACACCACAAGAACAATCCAAGAATAGGGTTAGGGTTAGGGTTAGGGTTAGGGTTAGGGTTAGGGTTAGGGTTAGGGTTAGGTTTAGGATGAATGAACACCGCAAGAACAATCCAAGATTAGGGTTAAGGTTAGGGTTAGGGTTAGGGTTAGGGTTAGGGTTAGGGTTAGGGTTAGGGTTAGGGTGGATGAACACTGCAAGAACAATCCAAGAATAGGGTTAGGGTTAGGGTTAGGGTTAGGGTTAGGGTGAATGAACACCGCAAGAACAATCCAAGAATAGGGTTAGGGTTAGGGTTAGGGTTAGGGTTAGGGTTAGGGTTAGGGTTAGGGTTAGGGTTGGGGTTAGGGTTAGGGTTAGGGTTAATTTTAGGGTTAGGGTTAGGGTTAGGGTTAGGGTTAGGGTTAGGGTTAGGGTTAGGGTTAGGGTTAGGATGAATGAACACCGCAAGAACAATCCAAGATAAGGGTTAGTGTTAGTGTTAGTGTTAGTGTTAGTGTTAGGGTTAGGGTTAGGGTTAGGGTTAGGGTTAGGGTTAGGGTTAGGGTTAGGGTTACGGTTAGGGTTACGGTTAGGGTTACGGTTAGGGTTAGGGTTAGGGTTAGGGTTAGGATGAATGAACACTACAAGAACAATCCAAGATTAGGGTTAGGGTTAGGGTTAGGGTTAGGGTTAGGGTTAGGGTTAGGGTTAGGGTTAGGGTTAGGATGAATGAACACCGCAAGAACAATCCAAGATTAGGGTTAGGGTTCGGGTTAGGGTTAGGGTTAGGGTTAGTGTTAGGGTTAGGGTTAGGGTTAGGGTGAATGAACACCGCAAGAACAATCCAAGAATAGGGTTAGGGTTAGGGTTAGGGTTAGGGTTAGGGTTAGGGTTAGGGTTAGG
>NW_028113136.1:297500-300000 GCF_964234715.1 Podarcis melisellensis | reverse complement strand
GAACACCGCAAGAACAATCCAAGATTAGGGTTAGGGTTAGGGTTAGGGTTAGGGTTAGGGTTAGGGTGAATGAACACCGCAAGAACAATCCAAGAATAGGGTTAGGGTTAGGGTTAGGGTTAGGGTTAGGGTTAGGGTTAGGGTTAGGGTTAGGGTTAGGATGAATGAACACCACAAGAACAATCCAAGATTAGGGTTAGGGTTAGGGTTAGGGTTAGGGTTAGGGTTAGGGTTAGGGTTAGGGTGAATGAACACCGCAAGAACAATCCAATAATAGGGTTAGGGTTAGGGTTAGGGTTAGGGTTAGGGTTAGGGTTAGGGTTAGGGTTAGGGTTAGGGTTAGGGTAAGGGTAAGGGTTAGCGTTAGGGTTAGGGTGAATGAACACCGCAAGAACAATCCAAGAATAGGGTTAGGGGTTAGGGTTAGGGTTAGGGTTAGGGTTAGGGTTAGGGTTAGGGTTAGCGTTAGGTTTAGGGTTAGGGTTAGGGTTAGGGTTAGGGTTAGAGTGAATGAACACCGGAAGAACAATCCAAGAATAGGGTTAGGGTTAGGGTTAGGGTTAGGGTTAGGGTTAGGGTTAGGGTTAGGGTTAGGGTTAGGGTTAGGGTTAGGGTTAGGGTTAGGATGAATGAACACTACAAGAACAATCCAAGATTAGGGTTAGGGTTAGGGTTAGGGTTAGGGTTAGGGTTAGGGTGAATGAACACCGCAAGAACAATCCAAGATTAGGGTTAGGGTTAGGGTTAGGGTTAGGGTTAGGGTTAGGGTTAGGGTTAGGGTTAGGATGAATGAACACCACAAGAACAATCCAAGATTAGGGTTAGGGTTAGGGTTAGGGTTAGTGTGAATGTACAACGCAAGAACATACCAAGATTAGGGTTAGGGTTAGGGTTAGGGTTAGCCTTAGGGTTAGGGTTAGGGTTAGGGTTAGGGTTAGGGTTAGGGTTAGGGTTAGCCTTAGGGTTAGGGTTAGGGTTAGGGTGAATGAACACCGCAAGAACAATCCAAGATTAGGGTTAGGGTTAGGGTTAGGGTTAGGGTTAGGGTTAGGGTTAGGGTTAGGGTTAGGGTTAGGGTTAGGGTTAGGGTTAGGGATAGGGATAGGGATAGGGTTAGGGTGAATGAACACCGCAAGAACAATCCAAGATAAGGGTTAGTGTTAGGTTTAGGGTTAGGGTTAGGGTTAGCGTTAGGGTTAGGGTTAGGGTTAGGGTTAGGGTTAGGGTTAGGGTTAGGATGAATGAACACTACAAGAACAATCCAAGATTAGGGTTAGGGTTAGGGTTAGGGTTAGGGTTTGGGTTAGGGTGAATGAACAGCGCAAGAACAATCCAAGATTAGGGTTAGGGTTAGGGTTAGGGTTAGGGTTAGGGTTAGGGTTAGGGTTAGGATGAATGAACACCGCAAGAACAATCCAAGATTAGGGTTAGGGTTAGGGTTAGGGTTAGGGTTAGGGTTAGGGTGAATGAACACCGCAAGAACAATCCAAGAATAGGGTTAGGGTTAGGGTTAGGGTTAGGGTTAGGGATAGGGTTAGGGTTAGGGTTAGGGTTAGGGTTAGGGTTAGGGTGAATGAACACCGCAAGAACAATCCAAGATTAGGTTTAGGGTTAGGGTTAGGGTTAGGGTTAGGGTTAGGGTTAGGGTTAGGGTTAGGGTTAGGGTTAGGGTTAGGATGAATGAACACCACAAGAACAATCCAAGATTAGGGTTAGGGTTAGGGTTAGGGTTAGGGTTAGGGTTAGGGTTAGGGTTAGGGTGAATGAACACCGCAAGAACCATCCAAGAATAGGGTTAGGGTTAGGGTTAGGGTTAGGGTTAGGGTTAGGGTTAGGGTTAGGGTTATGGTTAGGGTTAGGGTTAGGGTTAGGGTTAGGGTAAGGGTTAGCGTTAGGGTTAGGGTGAATGAACACCGCAAGAACAATCCAAGAATAGGGTTAGGGGTTAGGGTTAGGGTTAGGGTTAGGGTTAGCGTTAGGGTTAGGGTTAGGGTTAGGGTTAGGATGAATGAACACTACAAGAACAATCCAAGATTAGGGTTAGGGTTAGGGTTAGGGTTAGGGTTAGGGTTAGGGTTAGGGTTAGGGTTAGGGTTAGGGTGAATGAACACCGCAAGAACAATCCAAGATTAGGGTTAGGGTTAGGGTTAGGGTTAGGGTTAGGGTTAGGGTTAGGGTTAGGGTTAGGGTTAGGGTTAGGGATAGGGATAGGGATAGGGTTAGGGTGAATGAACACCGCAAGAGCAATCCAAGATTAGGGTTAGGGTAAGGGTTAGGGTTAGGGTTAGCTTTAGGGTTAGGGTTAGGGTTAGGGTTAGGGTTAGGGTTAGGATGAATGAACACCGCAAGAACAATCCAAGATAAGGGTTAGTGTTAGGTTTAGGGTTAGGGTTAGGGTTAGCGTTAGGGTTAGGGTTAGGGTTAGGGTTAGGGTGAGGATGAATGAACACCGCAAGAACAATCCAAGATTAGGGTTAGGGTTAGGGTTAGGGTTAGGGTT
>NW_028113136.1:237500-240000 GCF_964234715.1 Podarcis melisellensis | reverse complement strand
GTTAGGGTTAGGGTTAGGGTTAGGGTTAGGGTTAGGGTTAGGGTTAGGGTTAGGGTTAGGGTTAGGGTTAGGGTTAGGGTTAGGGTTAGGATGAATGAACACCACAAGAACTATCCAAGATTAGGGTTAGGGTTAGGGTTAGGGTTAGGGTTAGGGTTAGGGTTAGGGTTAGGGTTAGGGTTAGGGTTAGGGTTAGTTTGAATGAACACCACAAGAACAATCCAAGATTAGGGTTAGGGTTAGGGTTAGGGTTAGGGTTAGGGTTAGGGTTAGGGTTAGGGTTAGGGTTAGGGTTAGGGTTAGGGTTAGGGTAAGGTATAGGGTTAGGGTTAGGGTGAATGAACACCGCACGAACAACCCAAGAATAGGGTTAGGGTTAGGGTTAGGGTTAGGGTTAGGGTTAGGGTTAGGGTTAGGGTTAGGGTTAGGGTTAGGGTTAGGGTTAGGGTTAGGGTTAGGGTGAATGAACACCGCAAGAACAATCCAAGAATAGGGTTAGGGTTAGGGTTAGGGTTAGGGTTAGGGTTAGGGTTAGGGTTAGGGTGAATGAACACCACAAGAACAATCCAAGATTAGGGTTAGGGTTAGGGTTAGGGTTAGGGTTAGGGTTGGGGTTAGGGTTAGGGTTAGGGTTAGGGTTAGGGTTAGGGTTAGGGTTGGGGTTAGGGTTAGGGTTAGGGTTAGGGTTAGGGTTAGGGTTAGGGTTAGGATGAATGAACACCGCAAGAACAATCCTAGATAAGGGTTAGTGTTAGTGTGAGTGTTAGTGTTAGTGTTAGTGTTAGTGTTAGTGTTAGGGTTAGTGTTAGGGTTAGGGTTAGGGTTAGGGTTAGGGTTAGGGTGAATGAACACCGCAAGAACAATCCAAGATTAGGGTTAGGGTTAGGGTTAGGGTTAGGGTTAGGGTTAGGGTTGGGGTTAGGGTTAGGGTTAGGGTTAGGGTTAGGGTTAGGGTTAGGGTTAGGGTTAGGGTTAGGATGAATGAACACCGCAAGAACAATCCAAGATTAGGGTTAGGGTTATGGTTAGGGTTAGGGTTAGGGTTAGGGTTAGGGTTAGGATGAATGAACACCACAAGAACAATCCAAGATTAGGGTTAGGGTTAGGGTTAGGGTTAGGGTTGGGGTTAGGGTGAGGGTTAGGGTGAGGGTTAGGGTTAGGGTTAGGGTTAGGGTTAGCGTTAGGGTTAGGGTGAATGAACACCGCAAGAACAATCCAAGAATAGGGTTAGGGTTAGGGTTAGGGTTAGGGTTAGGGTTAGGGTTAGGGTTAGGGTTAGGGTTAGGGTTAGGGTTAGGGTTAGGGTTAGGGTTAGGGTTAGAGTGAATGTAACACCGGAAGAACAATCCAAGAATAGGGTTAGGGTTAGGGTTAGGGTTAGGGTTAGGGTTAGGGTTAGGGTTAGGGTTAGGGTTAGGGTTAGGATGAATGAACACTACAAAAACAATCCAAGATTAGGGTTAGGGTTAGGGTTAGGGTAAGGGTTAGGGTTAGGGTTAGGGTTAGGGTTAGGGTTAGGGTTAGGGTGAATGAACACCGCAAGAACAATCCAAGATTAGGGTTAGGGTTAGGGTTAGGGTTAGGGTTAGGGTTAGGGTTAGGGTTAGGGTGAATGAACACAACAAGAACAATCCAAGATTAGGGTTAGGGTTAGGGTTAGGGTTAGGGTTAGTGTGAATGAACAACGCAAGAACATACCAAGATTAGGGTTAGGGTTAGGGTTAGGGTTAGGGTTAGGGTTAGGGTTAGGGTTAGGGTTAGGGTTAGGGTTAGGGTTAGGGTTAGGGTTAGGATGAATGAACACCACAAGAACTATCCAAGATTAGGGTTAGGGTTAGGGTTAGGGTTAGGGTTAGGGTTAGGGTTAGGGTTAGGGTTAGGGTTAGGATGAATGAACACCACAAGAACAATCCAAGATTAGGGTTAGGGTTAGGGTTAGGGTTAGGGTTAGGGTTAGGGTTAGGGTTAGGGTTAATGTTAGGGTTAGGGTTAGGGTGAATGAACACCGCACGAACAATCCAAGAATAGGGTTAGTGTTAGGGTTAGGGTTAGAGTTAGGGTTAGGGTGAATGAACACCGCAAGAACAATCCAAGAATAGGGTTAGGGTTAGGGTTAGGGTTAGGGTTAGGGTTAGGGTTAGGGTTAGGGTTAGGGTTAGGGTTAGGGTTAGGGTTAGGGTTAGGGTGAATGAACACCACAAGAACAATCCAAGATTAGGGTTAGGGTTAGGGTTAGGGTTAGGGTTAGGGTTGGGGTTAGGGTTGGGGTTAGGGTTAGGGTTAGGGTTAGGGTTAGGGTTAGGGTTAGGGTTAGGGTTAGGGTTAGGGTTAGGGTTAGGGTTAGGATGAATGAACACCGCAAGAACAATCCTAGATAAGGGTTAGTGTTAGTGTTAGTGTTAGTGTTAGTGTTAGTGTTAGTGTTAGGGTTAGTGTTAGGGTTAGGGTTAGGGTTAGGGTTAGGGTTAGGATGAATGAACACCGCAAGAACAATCCACGA
>NW_028113136.1:230000-232500 GCF_964234715.1 Podarcis melisellensis | reverse complement strand
GGTTAGGGTTAGGGTTAGGATGAATGAACACAACAAGAACAATCCAAGATTAGGGTTAGGGTTAGGGTTAGGGTTAGGGTTAGTGTGAATGAACAAAGCAAGAACATACCAAGATTAGGGTTAGGGTTAGGGTTAGGGTTAGGGTTAGGGTTAGGGTTAGGGTGAATGAACACCGCAAGAACAATCCAAGATTAGGGTTAGGGTTAGGGTTAGGGTTAGGGTTAGGGTTAGGGTTAGGGTGAATGAACACCGCAAGAGCAATCCAAGATTAGGGTTAGGGTAAGGGTTAGGGTTAGGGTTAGGGTTAGGGTTAGGGTTAGGGTTAGTTTTAGGGTTAGGGTTAGGGTTAGGGTTAGGGTTAGGGTTAGGGTTAGGGTTAGGGTTAGGATGAATGAACACCGCAAGAACAATCCAAGATAAGGGTTAGTGTTAGGTTTAGGGTTAGGGTTAGGGTTAGCGTTAGGGTTAGGGTTAGGGTTAGGGTTAGGGTTAGGGTTAGGATGAATGAACACCGCAAGAACAATGCAAGATTAGGGTTAGGGTTAGGGTTAGGGTTAGGGTTAGGGTTAGGGTTAGGGTTAGGGTTAGGGTTAGGATGAATGAACACTACAAGAACAATCCAAGATTAGGGTTAGGGTTACGGTTAGGGTTAGGGTTAGGGTTAGGGTTAGGGTTAGGGTTAGGGTGAATGAACACCGCAAGAACAATCCAAGATTAGGGTTAGGGTTAGGGTTAGGGTTAGGGTTAGGGTTAGGGTTAGGGTTAGGGTTAGGGTTAGGATGAATGAACACCACAAGAACAATCCAAGATTAGGGTTAGGGTTAGGGTTAGGGTTAGGGTTAGGGTTAGGGTTAGGGTTAGGGTTAGGGTTAGGGTTAGGGTTAGGGTTAGGGTTAGGGTTAGGGTGAATGAACACTGCAAGAACAATCCAAGATTAGGGTTAGGGTTAGGGTTAGGGTTAGGGTTAGGGTTAGGGTTAGGGTTGGGGTTAGGGTTAGGGTTAGGGTTAGGGTTAGGGTTAGGGTTGGGGTTGGGGTTAGGGTTAGGGTTAGGGTTAGGGTTAGGGTTAGGGTTAGGGTTAGGATGAATGAACACCGCAAGAAATATCCAAGATTTGGGTTAGGGTTAGGGTTAGGGTTAGGGTTAGGGTTAGGGTTAGGGTTAGGGTTAAGGTTAGGGTTAGGGTTAGGGTTAGGGTTAGGGTTAGGGTTAGGGTTAGGGTTAGGGTGAATGAACACCGCAAGAGCAATCCAAGATTAGGGTTTGGGTAAGGGTTAGGGTTAGGGTTAGGGTTAGGGTTAGGGTTAGGGTTAGGGTTAGTTTTAGGGTTAGGGTTAGGGTTAGGGTTAGGGTTAGGGTTGGGGTTAGGGTTAGGGTTAGGGTTAGGGTTAGGGTTAGGGTTAGGATGAATGAACACCGCAAGAACAATCCAAGATTAGGGTTAGGGTTAGGGTTAGGGTTAGGGTTAGGGTTAGGGTTAGGGTTAGGGTTAGGGTTAGGGTTAGGGTTAGGGTTAGGGTTAGGATGAATGAACACTACAAGAACAATCCAAGATTAGGGTTAGGGTTAGGGTTAGGGTTAGGGTTAGGGTTAGGGTTAGGGTTAGGGTTAGGGTTAGGGTTAGGGTGAATGAACACCACAAGAACAATGCAAGATTAGGGTTAGGGTTAGGGTTAGGGTTAGGGTTGGGGTTAGGGTTAGGGTTAGGGTTAGGGTTAGGGTGAATGAACACCGCAAGAACAATCCAAGAATAGGGTTAGGGTTAGGGTTAGGGTTAGGATGAATGAACACCGCAAGAACAATCCAAGATTAGGGTTAGGGTTAGGGTTAGGGTTAGGGTTAGGGTTAGGGTTAGGGTTAGGGTTAGGGTTAGGGTAAGGGTAAGGGTAAGGGTTATGGTTAGGGTTAGGGTTAGGGTTAGGGTAAATGAACACCACAAGAACAATCCAAGAATAGGGTTAGGGTTAGGGTTAGGGTTAGGGTTAGGGTTAGGGTTAGGGTTAGGGTTAGGGTTAGGGTTAGGGTTAGGTTTAGGATGAATGAACACCACAAAAACAATCCAAGATTAGGGTTAGGGTTAGGGTTAGGGTTAGGGTTAGGGTGAATGAACACCGCAAAAACAATCCAAGATTAGGGTTAGGGTTAGGGTTAGGGTTAGGGTTAGGGTTAGGGTTAGGGTGAATGAACACCGGAAGAACAATCCAAGAATAGGGTTAGGGTTAGGGTTAGGGTTAGGGTTAGGGTTAGGGTTAGGGTTAGGGTTAGGGTTAGGGTTAGGGTTAGGGTTAGGGTTAGTGTTAGGGTTAGGGTTAGGGTTAGGGTTAGGGTTAGGATGAATGAACACTACAAGAACAATCCAAGATTAGGGTTAGGTTTAGGGTTAGGGTAAGGGTTAGGGTTAGGGTTAGGGTTAGGGTTCGGGTTAGGGTTAGGGTTAGGGTTAGGGTTAGGGTTAGGGTTAGGGTTAGGGTTATGGTGAATGAACACCGCAAGAACAATC
>NW_028113136.1:222500-225000 GCF_964234715.1 Podarcis melisellensis | reverse complement strand
ACACCGCAAGAACAATCCAAGATTAGGGTTAGGGTTAGGGTTAGGGTTAGGGTTAGGGTTAGGGTTAGGGTTAGGGTTAGGGTTAGGGTTAGGGTTAGGGTTAGGGTTAGGATGAATGAACACCACAAGAACAATCCAAGATTAGGGTTAGGGTTAGGGTTAGGGTTAGGGTTAGGGTTAGGGTTAGGGTTAGGGTAAAGGTAAGGGTTAGGGTAAAGGTAAGGGTTAGGGTTAGGGTTAGGGTGAATGAACACCGCAAGAACAATCCAAGATAAGGGTTAGTGTTAGGTTTAGGGTTAGGGTTAGGGTTAGCGTTAGGGTTAGGGTGAATGAACACCGCAAGAACAATCCAAGAATAGGGTTAGGGTTAGGGTTAGGGTTAGGGTTAGGGTTAGGGTTAGGGTTAGGGTTAGGGTTAGGGTTAGAGTGAATGAACACCGGAAGAACAATCCAAGAATAGGGTTAGGGTTAGGGTTAGGGTTAGGGTTAGGGTTAGGGTTAGGGTTAGGGTTAGTGTTAGGGTTAGGGTTAGGGTTAGGGTTAGGGTTAGGGTTAGGATGAATGAACACTACAAGAACAATCCAAGATTAGGGTTAGGTTTAGGGTTAGGGTAAGGGTTAGGGTTAGGGTTAGGGTTCGGGTTAGGGTTAGGGTTAGGGTTAGGGTTAGGGTTAGGGTTAGGGTTAGGGTTAGGGTGAATGAACACCGCAAGAACAATCCAAGATTAGGGTTAGGGTTAGGGTTAGGGTTAGGGTTAGGGTTAGGGTTAGGGTTAGGGTTAGGGTTAGGATGAATGAACACAACAAGAACAATCCAAGATTAGGGTTAGGGTTAGGGTTAGGGTTAGGGTTAGGGTTAGTGTGAATGAACAAAGCAAGAACATACCAAGATTAGGGTTAGGGTTAGGGTTAGGGTTAGGGTTAGGGTTAGGGTTAGGGTTAGGGTTAGGGTGAATGAACACCGCAAGAACAATCCAAGATTAGGGTTAGGGTTAGGGTTAGGGTTAGGGTTAAGGTTAGGGTTAGGGTTAGGGTTAGGGTGAATGAACACCGCAAGAGCAATCCAAGATTAGGGTTAGGGTAAGGGTTAGGGTTAGGGTTAGGGTTAGGGTTAGGGTTAGGGTTAGGGTTAGTTTTAGGGTTAGGGTTAGGGTTAGGGTTAGGGTTAGGGTTAGGGTTAGGGTTAGGGTTAGGGTTAGGATGAATGAACACCGCAAGAACAATCCAAGATAAGGGTTAGTGTTAGGTTTAGGGTTAGGGTTAGGGTTAGGGTTAGCGTTAGGGTTAGGGTTAGGGTTAGGGTTAGGGTTAGGGTTAGGATGAATGAACACCGCAAGAACAATGCAAGATTAGGGTTAGGGTTAGGGTTAGGGTTAGGGTTAGGGTTAGGGTTAGGGTTAGGGTTAGGGTTAGGGTTAGGGTTAGGGTTAGGATGAATGAACACTACAAGAACAATCCAAGATTAGGGTTAGGGTTAGGGTTAGGGTTAGGGTTAGGGTTAGGGTTAGGGTGAATGAACACCGCAAGAACAATCCAAGATTAGGGTTAGGGTTAGGGTTAGGGTTAGGGTTAGGGTTAGGGTTAGGGTTAGGGTTAGGGTTAGGGTTAGGGTTAGGATGAATGAACACCACAAGAACAATCCAAGATTAGGGTTAGGGTTAGGGTTATGGTTAGGGTTAGGGTTAGGGTTAGGGTTAGGGTTAGGGTTAGGGTTAGGGTTAGGGTGAATGAACACTGCAAGAACAATCCAAGATTAGGGTTAGGGTTAGGGTTAGGGTTAGGGTTAGGGTTAGGGTTAGGGTTAGGGTTGGGGTTAGGGTTAGGGTTAGGGTTAGGGTTAGGGTTAGGGTTAGGGTTGGGGTTGGGGTTAGGGTTAGGGTTAGGGTTAGGGTTAGGGTTAGGGTTAGGATGAATGAACACCGCAAGAAATATCCAAGATTTGGGTTAGGGTTAGGGTTAGGGTTAGGGTTAGGGTTAGGGTTAAGGTTAGGGTTAGGGTTAGGGTTAGGGTTAGGGTTAGGGTTAGGGTTAGGGTTAGGGTTAGGGTTAGGGTGAATGAACACCGCAAGAGCAATCCAAAATTAGGGTTTGGGTAAGGGTTAGGGTTAGAGTTAGGGTTAGTTTTAGGGTTAGGGTTAGGGTTAGGGTTAGGGTTAGGGTTAGGGTTGGGGTTAGGGTTAGGGTTAGGGTTAGGGTTAGGGTTAGGGTTAGGATGAATGAACACCGCAAGAACAATCCAAGATTAGGGTTAGGGTTAGGGTTAGGGTTAGGGTTAGGGTTAGGGTTAGGGTTAGGGTTAGGGTTTGGGTTAGGGTTAGGGTTAGGGTTAGGGTTAGGGTTAGGGTTAGGGTTAGGGTTAGGGTTAGGATGAATGAACACTACAAGAACAATCCAAGATTAGGGTTAGGGTTAGGGTTAGGGTTAGGGTTAGGGTTAGGGTTAGGGTTAGGGTTAGGGTTAGGGTTAGGGTGAATGAACACCACAAGAACAATGCAAGATTA
>NW_028113136.1:185000-192500 GCF_964234715.1 Podarcis melisellensis | reverse complement strand
GTTAGGGTTAGGGTTAGGGTTAGGGTTAGGATGAATGAACACCACAAGAACAATCCAAGATTAGGGTTAGGGTTAGGGTTAGGGTTAGGGTTAGGGTTAGGGTTAGGGTTGGGGTTAGGGTTAGGGTTAGGGTTAGGGTTAGGGTTAGGGTTAGGGTTAGGGTTAGGGTTAAGGTTAGGGTTAGGGTTAGGGTTAGGGTTAGGGTTAGGGTTAGGGTTAGGGTTAGGGTTAGGATGAATGAACACCGTAAGAACAATCCAAGATAAGGGTTAGTGTTAGTGTTAGTGTTAGTGTTAGGGTTAGGGTTAGGGTTAGGGTTAGGGTTACGATTAGGGTTAGGGTGAATGAACACCGCAAGAACAATCCAAGATTAGGGTTAGGGTTAGGGTTAGGGTTAGGGTTAGGGTTAGGGTTAGGGTTAGGGTTAGGGTTAGGGTTAGGGTTAGGATGAATGAACACCACAAGAACAATCCAAGATTAGGGTTAGGGTTAGGGTTAGGGTTAGGGTTAGGGTTAGGGTTAGGGTTAGGGTTAGGGTTAGGGTTGGGGTTAGGGTTAGGGTTAGGGTTAGGGTTAGGGTTAGGGTTAGGGTTAGGGTTAGGGTTAAGGTTAGGGTTAGGGTTAGGGTTAGGGTTAGGGTTAGGGTTAGGATGAATGAACACCGTAAGAACAATGCAAGATAAGGGTTAGTGTTAGTGTTAGTGTTAGTGTTAGGGTTAGGGTTACGATTAGGGTTAGGGTGAATGAACACCGCAAGAACAATCCAAGATTAGGGTTAGGGTTAGGGTTAGGGTTAGGGTTAGGGTTAGGGTTAGGGTTAGGGTGAATGAACACCGCAAGAGCAATCCAAGATTAGGGTTAGGGTTAGGGTTAGGGTTAGGGTTAGGGTTAGGGTTAGGGTTAGGGTTAGGGTTAGGGTTAAGGTTAGGGTTAGGGTTAGGGTTAGGGTTAGGGTTAGGGTGAATGAACACCGCAAGAACAATCCAAGCTTAGGGTTAGGGTTAGGGTTAGGGTTAGGGTTAGGGTTAGGGTGAATGAACACCGCAAGAACAATCCAAGATTAGGGTTAGGGTTAGGGTTAGGGTTAGGGTTAGGGTTAGGGTTAGGGTTAGGGTTAGGGTTAGGGTTAGGGTTAGGGTTAGGGTTAAGGTTAGGGTTAGGGTTAGGGTTAGGATGAATGAATACTACAAGAACAATCCAAGATTAGGGTTAGGGTTAGGGTTAGGGTTAGGGTTAGGATGAATGAACACCGCAAGAACAATCCAAGATTAGGGTTAGGGTTAGGGTTAGGGTTAGGGTTAGAGTTAGGGTTAGGATGAATGAACACTACAAGAACAATCCAAGATTAGGGTTAGGGTTAGGGTTAGGGTTAGGGTTAGGGTTAGGGTTAGGGTTAGGGTGAATGAACACCGCAAGAACAATCCAAGATTAGGGTTAGGGTTAGGGTTAAGGTTAGGGATAGGGTTAGGGTTAGGGTAAGGATGAATGAATACTACAAGAACAATCCAAGATTAGGGTTAGGGTTAGGGTTAGGGTTAGGGTTAGGGTTAGGGTTAGGGTTAGGGTTAGGGTTAGGATGAATGAACACCACAAGAACAATCCAAGATTAGGGTTAGGGTAAGGGTTAGGGTTAGGGTGAGGGTTAGGGTTAGGGTTAGGGTTAGGGTGAATGAGCACCGCAAGAACAATCCAAGATTAGGGTTAGGGTTAGGGTTAGGGTTAGGGTTAGGGTTAGGGTTAGGGTTAGGGTTAGGGTTAGGGTTAGGGTTAGGGTTAAGGTTAGGGTTAGGGTTAGGGTTAGGGTGAATGAACACCGCAAGAGCAATCCAAGATTAGGGTTAGGGTTAGGGTTAGGGTGAATGAACACCGCAAGAACAATCCAAGCTTGGGGTTAGGGTTAGGGTTAGGGTTAGGGTTAGGGTTAGGGTTAGGGTTAGGGTTAGGATGAATGTACACCGTAAGAACAATCCAAGAATAGAGTTCGGGTTGGGGTTAGGGTTAGGGTTAGGGTTAGGGTTACGATTAGGGTTAGGGTGAATGAACACCGCAAGAACAATCCAAGATTAGGGTTAGGGTTAGGGTTAGGGTTAGGGTTAGGGTTAGGGTTAGGGTTAGGGTTAGGGTTAGGGTTAGGGTTAGGGTTAGGATGAATGAACACCACAAGAACAATCCAAGATTAGGGTTAGGGTTAGGGTTAGGGTTAGGGTTAGGGTTAGGGTTAGGGTTAGGGTTGGGGTTGGGGTTAGGGTTAGGGTTAGGGTTAGGGTTAGGGTTAGGGTTAGGGTTAGGATGAATGAACACCGTAAGAACAATCCAAGATAAGGGTTAGTGTTAGTGTTAGTGTTAGGGTTAGGGTTAGGGTTAGGGTTAGGGTTAGGGTTAGGGTGAATGAACACCGCAAGAGCAATCCAAGATTAGGATTAGGGTTAGGGTTAGGGTTAGGGTTAGGGTTAGGGTTAGGGTTAGGGTTAGGGTTAAGGTTAGGGTTAGGGTTAGGGTTAGGGTTAGGGTTAGGGTTAGGGTTAGGGTGAATGAACACCGCAAGAACAATCCAAGCTTAGGGTTAGGGTTAGGGTTAGGGTTAGGGTTAGGGTTAGGGTTAGGGTTAGGGTTAGGGTTAGGGTTAGGGTGAATGAACACCGCAAGAACAATCCAAGAATAGGGTTAGGGTTAGGGTTAGTGTTAGTGTTAGGGTTAGGGTTAGGGTTAGGGTTAGGGTTAGGATTAGGGTTAGGGTTAGGGTTAGGGTTAGGGTTAGCGTGAATGAACACCGCAAGAACAATCCAAGAATAGGGTTAGGGTTAGGGTTAGGGTTAGGGTTAGGGTTAGGGTTAGGGTTAGGGTTAGTGTTAGGGTTAGGGTTAGGGTTAGGGATAGGGATAGGGTTAGGATGAATGAACAGCACAAGAACAATCCAAGATTAGGGTTAGGGTTAGGGTTAGGGTTGGGGTTAGGGTTAGGGTTAGGGTTAGGGTTAGGGTTAGGGTTAGGGTTAGGGTTAGGATGAATGAACACCACAAGAACAATCCAAGATTAGGGTTAGGGTTAGGGTTAGGGTTAGGGTTAGGGTTAGGGTTAGGGTGAATGAACAACGCAAGAACAATCCAAGATTAGGGTTAGGGTTAGGGTTAGGGTTAGGGTTAGGGTTAGGGGTAGGGTTAGGGTTAGGATTAGGGTTAGGGTTAGGGTTAGGGTTAGGGTTAGGGTTAGGGTTAGGGTTAGGGTTAGGGTTAGGCTTAGGGTTAGGGTTAAGGTTAAGGTTAGGGTTAGGGTTAGGATTAGGGTTAGGGTTAGGATTAGGGTTAGGGTTAGGGTTAGGGTTAGGGTTAGGGTTAGGGTTAGGGTTAGGGTTAGGATGAATGAACACCACAAGAACAATCCAAGATTAGGGTTAGGGTTAGGGTTAGGGTTAGGGTTAGGGTTAGGGTTAGGGTTGGGGTTAGGGTTAGGGTTAGGGTTAGGGTTAGGGTTAGGGTAAGGGTTAGGGTTAGGGTTAGGGATAGGGTTAGGGTTGGGGTTGGGGTTGGGGTTAGGGTTAGGGTTAGGGTTGGGGTTGGGGTTAGGGTTAGGGTTAGGGTTAGGGTTAGGGTTAGGATGAATGAACACCGCAAGAACAATCCAAGATTAGGGTTAGGGTTAGGGTTAGGGTTAGGGTTAGGGTTAGGGTTAGGGTTAGGGTTAGGGTTCGGGTTAGGGTTAGGGTTAGGGTGAATGAACACCGCAAGAACAATCCAAGAATAGGGTTAGGGTTAGGGTTAGTGTTAGTATTAGGGTTAGGGTTAGGGTTAGGGTTAGGATTAGGGTTAGGGTTAGGGTTAGGGTTAGGGTTAGGGTTAGGGTTAGGGTTAGGGTTAGGGTTAGGGTTAGGGTTAGGATGAATGAACACCACAAGAACAATCCAAGATTAGGGTTAGGGTTAGGGTTAGGGTTGGGGTTAGGGTTAGGGTTAGGGTTAGGGTTAGGGTTAGGGTTAGGGTTAGGGTTAGGATGAATGAACACCACAAGAACAATCCAAGATTAGGGTTAGGGTTAGGGTTAGGGTTAGGGTTAGGGTTAGGGTTAGGGTTAGGGTTACGGTTAGGGTTAGGGTTAGGGTTAGGGTGAATGAACAACGCAAGAACAATCCAAGATTAGGGTTAGGGTTAGGGTTAGGGTTAGGGTTAGGGGTAGGGTTAGGGTTAGGATTAGGGTTAGGGTTAGGGTTAGGGTTAGGGTTAGGGTTAGGGTGAATGAACACCGCAAGAACAATCCAAGATTAGGGTTAGGGTTAGGGTTAGGGTTAGGGTTAAGGTTAAGGTTAGGGTTAGGATTAGGGTTAGGGTTAGGATTAGGGTTAGGGTTAGGGTTAGGGTTAGGGTTAGGGTTAGGGTTAGGGTTAGGGTTAGCGTTAGGGTTAGGGTTAGGGTTAGGATGAATGAACACCACAAGAACAATCCAAGATTAGGGTTAGGGTTAGGGTTAGGGTTAGGGTTAGGGTTAGGGTTAGGGTTAGGGTTAGGGTTAGGGTTGGGGTTGGGGTTAGGGATAGGGTTAGGGTTAGGGTTAGGGTTAGGGTTGGGGTTGGGGTTGGGGTTAGGGTTAGGGTTAGGGTTAGGGTTAGGGTTAGGATGAATGAACACCGCAAGAACAATCCAAGATTAGGGTTAGGGTTAGGGTTAGGGTTAGGGTTAGGGTTAGGGTTAGGGTTAGGGTTACGGTGAATGAACACCGCAAGAACAATCCAAGAATAGGGTTAGGGTTAGGGTTAGTGTTAGTGTTAGGGTTAGGGTTAGGGTTAGGGTTAGGGTTAGGGTTAGGGTTAGGGTTAGGGTTAGGGTTAGGGTTAGCGTGAATGAACACCGCAAGAACAATCCAAGAATAGGGTTAGGGTTAGGGTTAGGGTTAGGGTTAGGGTTAGGGTTAGGGTTAGGGTTAGGGTTAGGGTTAGGATGAATGAACACCACAAGAACAATCCAAGATTAGGGTTTGGGTTAGGGTTAGGGTTGGGGTTAGGGTTAGGGTTAGGGTTAGGGTTAGGGTTAGGGTTAGGATGAATGAACACCACAAGAACAATCCAAGATTAGGGTTAGGGTTAGGGTTAGGGTTAGGGTTAGGGTTAGGGTTAGGGTTAGGGTTAGGGTTAGGGTTAGGGTGAATGAACAACGCAAGAACAATCCAAGATTAGGGTTAGGGTTAGGGTTAGGGTTAGGGTTAGGGTTAGGGTTAGGGTTAGGGGTAGGGTTAGGGTTAGGATTAGGATTAGGGTTAGGGTTAGGGTTAGGGTTAGGGTTAGGGTTAGGGTTAGGGTTAGGGTTAGGGTTAGGGTGAATGAACACCGCAAGAACAATCCAAGATTAGGGTTAGGGTTAGGGTTAGGGTTAGGGTTAGGGTTAGAGTTAGGGTTAGGATGAATGAACACTACAAGAACAATCCAAGATTAGGGTTAGGGTTAGGGTTAGGGTTAGGGTTAGGGTTAGGGTTAGGGTTAGGGTGAATGAACACCGCAAGAACAATCCAAGATTAGGGTTAGGGTTAGGGTTAAGGTTAGGGATAGGGTTAGGGTTAGGGTAAGGATGAATGAATACTACAAGAACAATCCAAGATTAGGGTTAGGGTTAGGGTTAGGGTTAGGGTTAGGGTTAGGGTTAGGGTTAGGGTTAGGGTTAGGATGAATGAACACCACAAGAACAATCCAAGATTAGGGTTAGGGTAAGGGTTAGGGTTAGGGTGAGGGTTAGGGTTAGGGTTAGGGTTAGGGTGAATGAGCACCGCAAGAACAATCCAAGATTAGGGTTAGGGTTAGGGTTAGGGTTAGGGTTAGGGTTAGGGTTAGGGTTAGGGTTAGGGTTAGGGTTAGGGTTAGGGTTAAGGTTAGGGTTAGGGTTAGGGTTAGGGTGAATGAACACCGCAAGAGCAATCCAAGATTAGGGTTAGGGTTAGGGTTAGGGTGAATGAACACCGCAAGAACAATCCAAGCTTGGGGTTAGGGTTAGGGTTAGGGTTAGGGTTAGGGTTAGGGTTAGGGTTAGGGTTAGGATGAATGTACACCGTAAGAACAATCCAAGAATAGAGTTCGGGTTGGGGTTAGGGTTAGGGTTAGGGTTAGGGTTACGATTAGGGTTAGGGTGAATGAACACCGCAAGAACAATCCAAGATTAGGGTTAGGGTTAGGGTTAGGGTTAGGGTTAGGGTTAGGGTTAGGGTTAGGGTTAGGGTTAGGGTTAGGGTTAGGGTTAGGATGAATGAACACCACAAGAACAATCCAAGATTAGGGTTAGGGTTAGGGTTAGGGTTAGGGTTAGGGTTAGGGTTAGGGTTAGGGTTGGGGTTGGGGTTAGGGTTAGGGTTAGGGTTAGGGTTAGGGTTAGGGTTAGGGTTAGGATGAATGAACACCGTAAGAACAATCCAAGATAAGGGTTAGTGTTAGTGTTAGTGTTAGGGTTAGGGTTAGGGTTAGGGTTAGGGTTAGGGTTAGGGTGAATGAACACCGCAAGAGCAATCCAAGATTAGGATTAGGGTTAGGGTTAGGGTTAGGGTTAGGGTTAGGGTTAGGGTTAGGGTTAGGGTTAAGGTTAGGGTTAGGGTTAGGGTTAGGGTTAGGGTTAGGGTTAGGGTTAGGGTGAATGAACACCGCAAGAACAATCCAAGCTTAGGGTTAGGGTTAGGGTTAGGGTTAGGGTTAGGGTTAGGGTTAGGGTTAGGGTTAGGGTTAGGGTTAGGGTGAATGAACACCGCAAGAACAATCCAAGAATAGGGTTAGGGTTAGGGTTAGTGTTAGTGTTAGGGTTAGGGTTAGGGTTAGGGTTAGGGTTAGGATTAGGGTTAGGGTTAGGGTTAGGGTTAGGGTTAGCGTGAATGAACACCGCAAGAACAATCCAAGAATAGGGTTAGGGTTAGGGTTAGGGTTAGGGTTAGGGTTAGGGTTAGGGTTAGGGTTAGTGTTAGGGTTAGGGTTAGGGTTAGGGATAGGGATAGGGTTAGGATGAATGAACAGCACAAGAACAATCCAAGATTAGGGTTAGGGTTAGGGTTAGGGTTGGGGTTAGGGTTAGGGTTAGGGTTAGGGTTAGGGTTAGGGTTAGGGTTAGGGTTAGGATGAATGAACACCACAAGAACAATCCAAGATTAGGGTTAGGGTTAGGGTTAGGGTTAGGGTTAGGGTTAGGGGTAGGGTTAGGGTTAGGATTAGGGTTAGGGTTAGGGTTAGGGTTAGGGTTAGGGTTAGGGTTAGGGTTAGGGTTAGGGTTAGGCTTAGGGTTAGGGTTAAGGTTAAGGTTAGGGTTAGGGTTAGGATTAGGGTTAGGGTTAGGATTAGGGTTAGGGTTAGGGTTAGGGTTAGGGTTAGGGTTAGGGTTAGGGTTAGGGTTAGGGTTAGGATGAATGAACACCACAAGAACAATCCAAGATTAGGGTTAGGGTTAGGGTTAGGGTTAGGGTTAGGGTTAGGGTTAGGGTTGGGGTTAGGGTTAGGGTTAGGGTTAGGGTTAGGGTTAGGGTAAGGGTTAGGGTTAGGGTTAGGGA
>NW_028113136.1:180000-182500 GCF_964234715.1 Podarcis melisellensis | reverse complement strand
AGGGTTAGGGTTAGGGTTAGGGTTAGGGTTAGGATGAATGTACACCGTAAGAACAATCCAAGAATAGAGTTCGGGTTGGGGTTAGGGTTAGGGTTAGGGTTAGGGTTACGATTAGGGTTAGGGTGAATGAACACCGCAAGAACAATCCAAGATTAGGGTTAGGGTTAGGGTTAGGGTTAGGGTTAGGGTTAGGGTTAGGGTTAGGGTTAGGGTTAGGGTTAGGGTTAGGGTTAGGGTTAGGGTTAGGGTTAGGGTTAGGGTTAGGATGAATGAACACCACAAGAACAATCCAAGATTAGGGTTAGGGTTAGGGTTAGGGTTAGGGTTAGGGTTAGGGTTAGGGTTGGGGTTGGGGTTAGGGTTAGGGTTAGGGTTAGGGTTAGGGTTAGGGTTAGGGTTAGGATGAATGAACACCGTAAGAACAATCCAAGATAAGGGTTAGTGTTAGTGTTAGTGTTAGGGTTAGGGTTAGGGTTAGGGTTAGGGTTAGGGTTAGGGTGAATGAACACCGCAAGAGCAATCCAAGATTAGGATTAGGGTTAGGGTTAGGGTTAGGGTTAGGGTTAGGGTTAGGGTTAGGGTTAGGGTTAAGGTTAGGGTTAGGGTTAGGGTTAGGGTTAGGGTTAGGGTTAGGGTGAATGAACACCGCAAGAACAATCCAAGCTTAGGGTTAGGGTTAGGGTTAGGGTTAGGGTTAGGGTTAGGGTTAGGGTTAGGGTTAGGGTTAGGGTGAATGAACACCGCAAGAACAATCCAAGAATAGGGTTAGGGTTAGGGTTAGTGTTAGTGTTAGGGTTAGGGTTAGGGTTAGGGTTAGGGTTAGGATTAGGGTTAGGGTTAGGGTTAGGGTTAGGGTTAGCGTGAATGAACACCGCAAGAACAATCCAAGAATAGGGTTAGGGTTAGGGTTAGGGTTAGGGTTAGGGTTAGGGTTAGGGTTAGGGTTAGGGTTAGGGTTAGGGTTAGGGTTAGGGTTAGTGTTAGGGTTAGGGTTAGGGTTAGGGATAGGGATAGGGTTAGGATGAATGAACAGCACAAGAACAATCCAAGATTAGGGTTAGGGTTAGGGTTAGGGTTGGGGTTAGGGTTAGGGTTAGGGTTAGGGTTAGGGTTAGGGTTAGGGTTAGGGTTAGGGTTAGGGTTAGGATGAATGAACACCACAAGAACAATCCAAGATTAGGGTTAGGGTTAGGGTTAGGGTTAGGGTTAGGGTTAGGGTGAATGAACAACGCAAGAACAATCCAAGATTAGGGTTAGGGTTAGGGTTAGGGTTAGGGTTAGGGTTAGGGGTAGGGTTAGGGTTAGGATTAGGGTTAGGGTTAGGGTTAGGGTTAGGGTTAGGGTTAGGGTTAGGGTTAGGGTTAGGGTTAGGCTTAGGGTTAGGGTTAAGGTTAAGGTTAGGGTTAGGGTTAGGATTAGGGTTAGGGTTAGGATTAGGGTTAGGGTTAGGGTTAGGGTTAGGGTTAGGGTTAGGGTTAGGGTTAGGATGAATGAACACCACAAGAACAATCCAAGATTAGGGTTAGGGTTAGGGTTAGGGTTAGGGTTAGGGTTAGGGTTAGGGTTGGGGTTAGGGTTAGGGTTAGGGTTAGGGTTAGGGTTAGGGTTAGGGTAAGGGTTAGGGTTAGGGTTAGGGATAGGGTTAGGGTTGGGGTTGGGGTTGGGGTTAGGGTTAGGGTTAGGGTTGGGGTTGGGGTTAGGGTTAGGGTTAGGGTTAGGGTTAGGGTTAGGATGAATGAACACCGCAAGAACAATCCAAGATTAGGGTTAGGGTTAGGGTTAGGGTTAGGGTTAGGGTTAGGGTTAGGGTTAGGGTTAGGGTTCGGGTTCGGGTTAGGGTTAGGGTTAGGGTGAATGAACACCGCAAGAACAATCCAAGAATAGGGTTAGGGTTAGGGTTAGTGTTAGTATTAGGGTTAGGGTTAGGGTTAGGGTTAGGGTTAGGATTAGGGTTAGGGTTAGGGTTAGGGTTAGGGTTAGGGTTAGGGTTAGGATGAATGAACACCACAAGAACAATCCAAGATTAGGGTTAGGGTTAGGGTTAGGGTTGGGGTTAGGGTTAGGGTTAGGGTTAGGGTTAGGGTTAGGGTTAGGGTTAGGGTTAGGGTTAGGGTTAGGGTTAGGATGAATGAACACCACAAGAACAATCCAAGATTAGGGTTAGGGTTAGGGTTAGGGTTAGGGTTAGGGTTAGGGTTAGGGTTAGGGTTAGGGTTACGGTTAGGGTTAGGGTTAGGGTTAGGGTGAATGAACAACGCAAGAACAATCCAAGATTAGGGTTAGGGTTAGGGTTAGGGTTAGGGTTAGGGGTAGGGTTAGGGTTAGGATTAGGGTTAGGGTTAGGGTTAGGGTTAGGGTTAGGGTTAGGGTGAATGAACACCGCAAGAACAATCCAAGATTAGGGTTAGGGTTAGGGTTAGGGTTAGGGTTAAGGTTAAGGTTAGGGTTAGGATTAGGGTTAGGGTTAGGATTAGGGTTAGGGTTAGGGTTAGGGTTAGGG
>NW_028113136.1:147500-157500 GCF_964234715.1 Podarcis melisellensis | reverse complement strand
ATCCAAGATTAGGGTTTGGGTAAGGGTTAGGGTTAGGGTTAGGGTTAGGGTTAGTTTTAGGGTTAGGGTTAGGGTTAGGGTTAGGGTTGGGGTTAGGGTTAGGGTTAGGGTTAGGGTTAGGGTTAGGGTTAGGGTTAGGATGAATGAACACCGCAAGAACAATCCAAGATTAGGGTTAGGGTTAGGGTTAGGGTTAGGGTTAGGGTTAGGGTTAGGGTTAGGGTTAGGGTTAGGGTTAGGGTTAGGGATAGGGATAGGGATAGGGTTAGGATGAATGAACACTACAAGAACAATCCAAGATTAGGGTTAGGGTTAGGGTTAGGGTTAGGGTTAGGGTTAGGGTTAGGGTTAGGGTTAGGGTTAAGGTTAGGGTTAGGGTTAGGGTTAGGGTTAGGGTTAGGGTTAGGGTTAGGGTGAATGAACACCACAAGAACAATGCAAGATTAGGGTTAGGGTTAGGGTTAGGGTTAGGGTTAGGGTTAGGGTTAGGGTTAGGGTTAGGGTTAGGGTGAATGAACACCGCAAGAACAATCCAAGAATAGGGTTAGGGTTAGGGTTAGGATGAATGAACACCGCAAGAACAATCCAAGATTAGGGTTAGGGTTAGGGTTAGGGTTAGGGTTAGGGTTAGGGTTAGGGTTAGGGTTAGGGTTAGGGTTAGGGTTAGGGTTAGGGTTAGGGTTAGGGTTAGGGTTACGGTTAGGGTTAGGATGAATGAACACCACAAAAACAATCCAAGATTAGGGTTAGGGTTAGGGTTAGGGTTAGGGTTAGGGTGAATGAACACCGCAAGAACAATCCAAGATTAGGGTTAGGGTTAGGGTTAGGGTTAGGGTTAGGGTTAGGGTTAGGGTTAGGGTTAGGGTTAGGGTAAGGGTTAGGGTTAGGGTTAGGGTTAGGGTTAGGGTTAGGGTGAATGAACACCGCAAGAACAATCCAAGAATAGGGTTAGGGTTAGGGTTAGGGTTAGGGTTAGGGTTAGGGTTAGGGTTAGGGTTAGGGTTAGGGTTAGGGTTAGTATGAATGAACACCAGAAGAACAATCCAAGATTAGGGTTAGGGTTAGGGTTAGGGTTAGGGTTAGGGTTAGGGTTAGGGTTAGGGTGAATGAAAACCGCAAGAACAATCCAAGATTAGGGTTAGGGTTAGGGTTAGGGTTAGGGTTAGGGTTAGGGTTAGGGTTAGGGTTAGGGTAAGGGTTAGGATGAATGAACACCACAAGAACAATCTAGGATTAGGGTTAGGGTTAGGGTTACGGTTAGGATGAATGAACACTACAAGAACAATCCAAGAGTAGGGTTAGGGTTAGGGTTAGGGTTAGGGTTAGGGTTAGGGTTAGGGTTAGGGTTAGGGTTCGGGTTCGGGTTAGGGTTAGGGTTAGGGTTAGGGTTAGGGTTAGGGTTAGGGTGAATGAACACCGCAAGAACAATCCAAGATCAGGGTTAGGGTTAGGGTTAGGGTTAGGATGAATGAACACCACAAGAACAATCCAAGATTAGGGTTAGGGTTAGGGTTAGGGTTAGGGTTAGGGTTAGGGTTAGGGTTAGGGTTAGGGTTAGGGTTAGGGTTAGGGTTAGGGTTAGGGTGAATGAACACCGCAAGAACAATCCAAGATTAGGATTAGGGTTAGGGTTAGGGTTAGGGTTAGGATGAATGAACACCACAAGAACAATCCAAGATTAGGGTTAGGGTTAGGGTTAGGGTTAGGGTTAGGGTTAGGGTGAATGAACACCACAAGAACAATCCAAGAATAGGGATAGGGTTAGGGTTAGGGTTAGGGTGAATGAACACCGCAAGAACAATCCAAGAATAGGGTTAGGGTTAGGTTTAGGTTTAGGTTTAGGGTTAGGGTTAGGGTTAGGGTTAGGGTTAGGGTTAGGGTTAGGGTTAGGGTGAATGAACACCGGAAGAACAATCCGAGAATAGGGTTAGGGTTAGGGTTAGGGTTAGGGTTTGGGTTAGCGTTAGGGTTAGGGTTAGGGTTAGGGTTAGGGTTAGGGTTAGGGTTAGGGTTAGGGTTAGAGTTAGGTTTAGGGTTAGGGTTAGGGTTAGGGTTAGGATGAATGAACACCGCAAGAACAATCCAAGATTAGGGTTAGGGTTAGGGTTAGGGTTAGGGTTAGGGTTAGGGTTAGGGTTAGGGTTAGGGTTAGGGTTAGGATGAATGAACACTACAAGAACAATCCAAGATTAGGGTTAGGGTTAGGGTTAGGGTTAGGGTTAGGGTTAGGGTTAGGGTTAGGGTGAATGAACACCGCAAGAACAATCCAAGATTAGGGTTAGGGTTAGGGTTAGGGTTAGGGTTAGGGTTAGGGTTAGGGTTAGGGTTAGGGTTAAGGTTAGGGTTAGGGTTAGGGTTAGGATGAATGAATACTACAAGAACAATCCAAGATTAGGGTTAGGGTTAGGGTTAGGGTTAGGGTTAGGATGAATGAACACTACAAGAACAATCCAAGATTAGGGTTAGGGTTAGGGTTAGGGTTAGGGTTAGGGTTAGGGTTAGGGTTAGGGTAAGGGTTAGGGTTAGGGTTAGGGTTAGGGTTAGGGTTAGGGTGAATGAACACCGCAAGAACAATCCAAGATCAGGGTTAGGGTTAGGGTTAGGGTTAGGGTTAGGGTTAGGGTTAGGGTTAGGGTTAGGGTTAGGGTTAGGGTTAAGGTTAGGGTTAGGGTTAGGGTTAGGGTTAGGATGAATGAATACTACAAGAACAATCCAAGATTAGGGTTAGGGTTAGGGTTAGGGTTAGGGTTAGGGTTAGGGTTAGGGTTAGGGTTAGGGTTAGGGTTAGGGTTAGGGTTAGGGTTAGGGTTAGGATGAATGAACACCACAAGAACAATCCAAGATTAGGGTTAGGGTAAGGGTTAGGGTTAGGGTTAGGGTTAGGGTTAGGGTTAGGGGTAGGGTGAGGGTTAGGGTTAGGGTTAGGGTGAATGAGCACCGCAAGAACAATCCAAGATTAGGGTTAGGGTTAGGGTTAGGGTTAGGGTTAGGGTTAGGGTTAGGGTTAGGGTTACGGTTAGGGTTAGGGTTAAGGTTAGGGTTAGGGTTAGGGTTAGGGTTAGGGTGAATGAACACCGCAAGAGCAATCCAAGATTAGGGTTAGGGTTAGGGTTAGGGTGAATGAACACCGCAAGAACAATCCAAGCTTGGGGTTAGGGTTAGGGTTAGGGTTAGGGTTAGGGTTAGGGTTAGGGTTAGGGTTAGGGTTAGGGTTAGGGTTAGGGTTAGGGTTAGGGTTAGGATGAATGTACACCGTAAGAACAATCCAAGAATAGAGTTAGGGTTGGGGTTAGGGTTAGGGTTAGGGTTAGGGTTACGATTAGGGTTAGGGTGAATGAACACCGCAAGAACAATCCAAGATTAGGGTTAGGGTTAGGGTTAGGGTTAGGGTTAGGGTTAGGGTTGGGGTTGGGGTTAGGGTTAGGGTTAGGGTTAGGGTTAGGGTTAGGGTTAGGGTTAGGATGAATGAACACCGCAAGAACAATCCAAGATTAGGGTTAGGGTTAGGGTTAGGGTTAGGGTGAATGAACACCGCAAGAAATATCCAAGATTTGGGTTAGGGTTAGGGTTAGGGTTAGGGTTAGGGTTAAGGTTAGGGTTAGGGTTAGGGTTAGGGTTAGGGTTAGGGTTAGGGTTAGGGTTAGGGTTAGGGTTAGGGTTAGGGTTAGGGTTAGGGTGAATGAACACCGCAAGAGCAATCCAAGATTAGGGTTTGGGTAAGGGTTAGGGTTAGGGTTAGTTTTAGGGTTAGGGTTAGGGTTAGGGTTAGGGTTGGGGTTAGGGTTAGGGTTAGGGTTAGGGTTAGGGTTAGGGTTAGGGTTAGGATGAATGAACACCGCAAGAACAATCCAAGATTAGGGTTAGGGTTAGGGTTAGGGTTAGGGTTAGGGTTAGGGTTAGGGTTAGGGTTAGGGTTAGGGTTAGGGTTAGGGTTAGGGTTAGGGTTAGGGATAGGGATAGGGATAGGGTTAGGATGAATGAACACTACAAGAACAATCCAAGATTAGGGTTAGGGTTAGGGTTAGGGTTAGGGTTAGGGTTAGGGTTAGGGTTAGGGTTAGGGTTAGGGTTAAGGTTAGGGTTAGGGTTAGGGTTAAGGTTAGGGTTAGGGTTAGGGTTAGGGTTAGGGTTAGGGTTAGGGTTAGGGTGAATGAACACCACAAGAACAATGCAAGATTAGGGTTAGGGTTAGGGTTAGGGTTAGGGTTAGGGTTAGGGTTAGGGTTAGGGTTAGGGTGAATGAACACCGCAAGAACAATCCAAGAATAGGGTTAGGGTTAGGGTTAGGATGAATGAACACCGCAAGAACAATCCAAGATTAGGGTTAGGGTTAGGGTTAGGGTTAGGGTTAGGGTTAGGGTTAGGGTTAGGGTTAGGGTTAGGGTTAGGGTTAGGGTTAGGGTTACGGTTAGGGTTAGGGTTAGGGTTAGGGTTAGGGTTAGGGTTAGGGTTACGGTTAGGGTTAGGATGAATGAACACCACAAAAACAATCCAAGATTAGGGTTAGGGTTAGGGTTAGGGTTAGGGTTAGGGTGAATGAACACCGCAAGAACAATCCAAGATTAGGGTTAGGGTTAGGGTTAGGGTTAGGGTTAGGGTTAGGGTTAGGGTTAGGGTTAGGGTTAGGGTAAGGGTAAGGGTTAGGGTTAGGGTTAGGGTTAGGGTTAGGGTGAATGAACACCGCAAGAACAATCCAAGAATAGGGTTAGGGTTAGGGTTAGGGTTAGGGTTAGGGTTAGGGTTAGGGTTAGGGTTAGGGTTAGTATGAATGAACACCAGAAGAACAATCCAAGATTAGGGTTAGGGTTAGGGTTAGGGTTAGGGTTAGGGTTAGGGTTAGGGTTAGGGTGAATGAAAACCGCAAGAACAATCCAAGATTAGGGTTAGGGTTAGGGTTAGGGTTAGGGTTAGGGTTAGGGTAAGGGTTAGGATGAATGAACACCACAAGAACAATCTAAGATTAGGGTTAGGGTTAGGGTTACGGTTAGGATGAATCAACACTACAAGAACAATCCAAGAGTAGGGTTAGGGTTAGGGTTAGGGTTAGGGTTAGGGTTAGGGTTAGGGTTAGGGTTAGGGTTAGGGTTCGGGTTCGGGTTCGGGTTAGGGTTAGGGTTAGGGTTAGGGTTAGGGTTAGGGTTAGGGTGAATGAACACCGCAAGAACAATCCAAGATCAGGGTTAGGGTTAGGGTTAGGGTTAGGATGAATGAACACCACAAGAACAATCCAAGATTAGGGTTAGGGTTAGGGTTAGGGTTAGGGTTAGGGTTAGGGTTAGGGTTAGGGTTAGGGTTAGGGTTAGGGTTAGGGTTAGGGTTAGGGTTAGGGTGAATGAACACCGCAAGAACAATCCAAGATTAGGGTTAGGGTTAGGGTTAGGATGAATGAACACCACAAGAACAATCCAAGATTAGGGTTAGGGTTAGGGTTAGGGTTAGGGTTAGGGTTAGGGTTAGGGTGAATGAACACCGCAAGAACAATCCAAGAATAGGGATAGGGTTAGGGTTAGGGTTAGGGTGAATGAACACCGCAAGAACAATCCAAGAATAGGGTTAGGGTTAGGTTTAGGTTTAGGTTTAGGGTTAGGGTTAGGGTTAGGGTTAGGGTTAGGGTTAGGGTTAGGGTGAATGAACACCGGAAGAACAATCCGAGAATAGGGTTAGGGTTAGGGTTAGGGTTAGGGTTAGGGTTTGGGTTAGCGTTAGGGTTAGGGTTAGGGTTAGGGTTAGGGTTAGGGTTAGGGTTAGAGTTAGGTTTAGGGTTAGGGTTAGGGTTAGGATGAATGAACACCGCAAGAACAATCCAAGATTAGGGTTAGGGTTAGGGTTAGGGTTAGGGTTAGGGTTAGGGTTAGGGTTAGGGTTAGGATGAATGAACACTACAAGAACAATCCAAGATTAGGGTTAGGGTTAGGGTTAGGGTTAGGGTTAGGGTTAGGGTTAGGGTGAATGAACACCGCAAGAACAATCCAAGATTAGGGTTAGGGTTAGGGTTAGGGTTAGGGTTAGGGTTAGGGTTAGGGTTAGGGTTAGGGTTAGGGTTAGGGTTAGGGTTAGGGTTAAGGTTAGGGTTAGGGTTAGGGTTAGGATGAATGAATACTACAAGAACAATCCAAGATTAGGGTTAGGGTTAGGGTTAGGGTTAGGGTTAGGATGAATGAACACTACAAGAACAATCCAAGATTAGGGTTAGGGTTAGGGTTAGGGTTAGGGTTAGGGTTAGGGTTAGGGTTAGGGTAAGGGTTAGGGTTAGGGTTAGGGTTAGGGTTAGGGTGAATGAACACCGCAAGAACAATCCAAGATTAGGGTTAGGGTTTGGGTTAGGGTTAGGGTTAGGGTTAGGGTTAGGGTTAGGGTTAGGGTTAGGGTTAGGGTTAAGGTTAGGGTTAGGGTTAGGGTTAGGATGAATGAATACTACAAGAACAATCCAAGATTAGGGTTAGGGTTAGGGTTAGGGTTAGGGTTAGGGTTAGGGTTAGGGTTAGGGTTAGGATGAATGAACACCACAAGAACAATCCAAGATTAGGGTTAGGGTAAGGGTAAGGGTTAGGGTTAGGGTTAGGGTTAGGGTTAGGGTTAGGGTTAGGGTTAGGGTTAGGGGTAGGGTGAGGGTTAGGGTTAGGGTTAGGGTGAATGAGCACCGCAAGAACAATCCAAGATTAGGGTTAGGGTTAGGGTTAGGGTTAGGGTTAGGGTTAGGGTTAGGGTTAGGGTTAAGGTTAGGGTTAGGGTTAGGGTTAGGGTTAGGGTGAATGAACACCGCAAGAGCAATCCAAGATTAGGGTTAGGGTTAGGGTTAGGGTGAATGAACACCGCAAGAACAATCCAAGCTTGGGGTTAGGGTTAGGGTTAGGGTTAGGGTTAGGGTTAGGGTTAGGGTTAGGGTTAGGGTTAGGGTTAGGGTTAGGATGAATGTACACCGTAAGAACAATCCAAGAATAGAGTTAGGGTTGGGGTTAGGGTTAGGGTTAGGGTTAGGGTTACGATTAGGGTTAGGGTGAATGAACACCCCAAGAACAATCCAAGATTAGGGTTAGGGTTAGGGTTAGGGTTAGGGTTAGGGTTAGGGTTAGGGTTAGGGTTAGGGTTAGGATGAATGAACACCACAAGAACAATCCAAGATTAGGGTTAGGGTTAGGGTTAGGGTTAGGGTTAGGGTTAGGGTTAGGGTTGGGGTTGGGGTTGGGGTTAGGGTTAGGGTTAGGGTTAGGGTTAGGGTTAGGGTTAGGGTTAGGATGAATGCACACCGTAAGAGCAATCCAAGATAAGGGTTAGTGTTAGTGTTAGTGTTAGGGTTAGTGTTAGGGTTAGGGTTAGGGTTAGGGTTAGGGTGAATGAACACCGCAAGAGTAATCCAAGATTAGGGTTAGGGTTAGGGTTAGGGTTAGGGTTAGGGTTAGGGTTAGGGTTAGGGTTAGGGTTAAGGTTAAGGTTAGGGTTAGGGTTAGGGTTAGGGTTAGGGTTAGGGTTACGGTGAATGAACACCGCAAGAACAATCCAAGCTTAGGGTTAGGGTTAGGGTTAGGGTTAGCGTTAGGGTTAGGGTTAGGGTTAGGGTTAGGGTTAGGGTTAGGGTTAGGGTTAGGGTTAGGGTTAGGGTTAGGGTTAGGGTTAGGGTCAATGAACACCGCAAGAACAATCCAAGCTTAGGGTTAGGGTTAGGGTTAGGGTTTGCGTTAGGGTTAGGGTTAGGGTTATTGTAAATGAACACCGCAAGAACAATCCAAGAATAGGGTTAGGGTTAGGGTTAGGGTTAGGGTTAGGGTTAGGGTTAGGGTTAGGGTTAGGGTTAGGGTTAGGGTAAATGAACACCACAAGAACAATCCAAGAATAGGGTTAGGGTTAGGGTTAGGGTTAGGGTTAGGGTTAGTATGAATGAACACCAGAAGAACAATCCAAGATTAGGGTTAGGGTTAGGGTTAGGGTTAGGGTTAGGGTTAGGGTTAGGGTTAGGGTTAGGGTTAGGGTTAGGGTTAGGGTTAGGGTGAATGAACACCGCAAGAACAATCCAAGATTAGGGTTAGGGTTAGGGTTAGGGTTAGGGTTAGGGTTAGGGTTAGGGTTAGGGTTAGGGTAAGGGTTAGGATGAATGAACACCGCAAGAACAATCTAAGATTAGGGTTAGGGTTAGGGTTACGGTTAGGATGAATGAACACTACAAGAACAATCCAAGATTAGGGTTAGGGTTAGGGTTAGGGTTAGGGTTAGGGTTAGGGTTAGGGTTAGGGTTAGGGTTAGGGTTAGGGTTAGGGTTAGGGTTAGGGTTAGGGTTCGGGTTAGGGTTAGGGTTAGGGTTAGGGTGAATGAACACCGCAAGAACAATCCAAGATCAGGGTTAGGGTTAGGGTTAGGGTTAGGATGAATGAACACCACAAGAACAATCCAAGATTAGGATTAGGGTTAGGGTTAGGGTTAGGGTTAGGGTTAGGGTTAGGGTTAGGGTTAGGGTTAGGGTTAGGGTGAATGAACACCGCAAGAACAATCCAAGATTAGGGTTAGGGTTAGGGTTAGGGTTAGGGTTAGGGTTAGGGTTAGGGTTAGGGTTAGGATGAATGAACACTACAAGAACAATCCAAGGTTAGGGTTAGGGTTAGGGTTAGGGTTAGGGTTAGGGTTAGGGTTAGGGTTAGGGTTAGGGTTAGGGTTAGGGTTAGGGTTAGGGTTAGGGTTAGGGTTAGGGTTAGGGTTAGGGTTAGGGTTAGGATGAATGAACACCACAAGAACAATCCAAGATTAGGGTTAGGGTAAGGGTAAGGGTTAGGGTTAGGGTTAGGGTTAGGGTTAGGGTTAGGGGTAGGGTGAGGGTTAGGGTTAGGGTTAGGGTGAATGAGCACCGCAAGAACAATCCAAGATTAGGGTTAGGGTTAGGGTTAGGGTTAGGGTTAGGGTTAGGGTTAGGGTTAGGGTTAAGGTTAGGGTTAGGGTTAGGGTTAGGGTTAGGGTGAATGAACACCGCAAGAGCAATCCAAGATTAGGGTTAGGGTTAGGGTTAGGGTGAATGAACACCGCAAGAACAATCCAAGCTTGGGGTTAGGGTTAGGGTTAGGGTTAGGGTTAGGGTTAGGGTTAGGGTTAGGGTTAGGGTTAGGGTTAGGGTTAGGGTTAGGGTTAGGATGAATGTACACCGTAAGAACAATCCAAGAATAGAGTTAGGGTTGGGGTTAGGGTTAGGGTTAGGGTTAGGGTTACGATTAGGGTTAGGGTGAATGAACACCCCAAGAACAATCCAAGATTAGGGTTAGGGTTAGGGTTAGGGTTAGGGTTAGGGTTAGGGTTAGGGTTAGGGTTAGGGTTAGGGTTAGGATGAATGAACACCACAAGAACAATCCAAGATTAGGGTTAGGGTTAGGGTTAGGGTTAGGGTTAGGGTTAGGGTTAGGGTTGGGGTTGGGGTTGGGGTTAGGGTTAGGGTTAGGGTTAGGGTTAGGGTTAGGGTTAGGGTTAGGGTTAGGATGAATGCACACCGTAAGAGCAATCCAAGATAAGGGTTAGTGTTAGTGTTAGTGTTAGGGTTAGTGTTAGGGTTAGGGTTAGGGTTAGGGTTAGGGTGAATGAACACCGCAAGAGTAATCCAAGATTAGGGTTAGGGTTAGGGTTAGGGTTAGGGTTAGGGTTAGGGTTAGGGTTAGGGTTAGGGTTAAGGTTAGGGTTAGGGTTAGGGTTAGGGTTAGGGTTAGGGTTACGGTGAATGAACACCGCAAGAACAATCCAAGCTTAGGGTTAGGGTTAGGGTTAGGGTTAGCGTTAGGGTTAGGGTTAGGGTTAGGGTTAGGGTTAGGGTTAGGGTTAGGGTTAGGGTTAGGGTTAGGGTTAGGGTCAATGAACACCGCAAGAACAATCCAAGCTTAGGGTTAGGGTTAGGGTTAGGGTTTGCGTTAGGGTTAGGGTTAGGGTTATTGTAAATGAACACCGCAAGAACAATCCAAGAATATGGTTAGGGTTAGGGTTAGGGTTAGGGTTAGGGTTAGGGTTAGGGTTAGGGTTAGGGTTAGGGTAAATG
>NW_028113136.1:97500-100000 GCF_964234715.1 Podarcis melisellensis | reverse complement strand
GAATGAACACCGCAAGAACAATCCAAGATTAGGGTTAGGGTTAGGGTTAGGGTTAGGGTTAGGGTTAGGGTTAGGGTTAGGGTTAGGGTTAGGGTTAGGGTTAGGGTTAGGGTTAGGGTTAGGATGAATGAACACCACAAGAACAATCCAAGATTAGGGTTAGGGTTAGGGTTAGGGTTAGGGTTAGGGTTAGGGTTAGGGTGAATGAACACCGCAAGAACAATCCAAGAATAGGGTTAGGGTTAGGGTTAGGGTTAGGGTTAGGGTTAGGGTTAGGGTTAGGGTTAGGGTTAGGGTTAGGGTTAGGGTGAATGAACACCGCAAGAACAATCCAAGAATAGGGTTAGGGTTAGGGTTAGGGTTAGGGTTAGGGTAGGGTTAGGGTTAGGGTTAGGGTTAGGGTTAGGGTTAGGGTTAGGGTTAGGGTTAGGGTTAGGGTTAGGGTTAGGGTTAGGGTTAGGGTTAGGGTTAGGATGAATGAACACCACAAGAACAATCCAAGATTAGGGTTAGGGTTAGGGTTAGGGTTAGGGTTAGGGTTAGGGTTAGGGTTAGGAGTGGGGTTAGGGTTAGGGTTAGGGTTAGGGTTAGGGTTAGGGTTAGGGTGAATGAACACCGCAAGAACAATCCAAGATTAGGGTTAGGGTTAGGGTTAGGGTTAGGGTTAGGGTTAGGGTTAGGATGAATGAACCCCGCAAGAACAATCCAAGATTAGGGTTCGGGTTAGGGTTAGGGTTAGGGTTAGGGTTAGGGTGAATGAACACCGCAAGAACAATCCAAGAATATGGTTAGGGTTAGGGTTAGGGTTAGGGTTAGGGTTAGGGTTAGGGTTAGGATTAGGGTTAGGGTTAGGGTTAGGGTGAATGAACACCGCAAGAACAATGCAAGAATAGGGTTAGGGTTAGGGTTAGGGTTAGGATGAATGAACACCGCAAGAACAATCCAAGATTAGGGTTAGGGTTAGGGTTAGGGTTAGGGTTAGGGTTAGGGTTAGGGTTAGGGTTAGGGTTAGGGTTAGGGTTAGGGTTAGGGTTAGGATGAATGAACACTACAAGAACAATCCAAGATTAGGGTTAGGGTTAGGGTTAGGGTTAGGGTTAGGGTGAATGAACACCGCAAGAACAATCCAAGATTAGGGTTAGGGTTAGGGTTAGGGTTAGGGTTAGGGTTAGGGTTAGGGTTAGGGTTAGGGTTAGGGTTAGGGTAAGGGTTAGGGTTAGGGTTAGGGTTAGGGTTAGGGTTAGGGTTAGGGTTAGGGTTAGGGTTAGGGTTAGGGTGAATGAACACCGCAAGAACAATCCAAGAATAGGGTTAGGGTTAGGGTTAGGGTTAGGGTTAGGGTTAGGGTTAGGGTTAGGATTAGGGTTAGGGTTAGGGTTAGGGTGAATGAACACCGCAAGAACAATCCAAGAATAGGGTTAGGGTTAGGGTTAGGGTTAGGGTTAGGGTTAGGGTTAGGGTTAGGGTTAGGGTTAGGGTTAGGGTTAGGGTTAGGATGAATGAACACCACAAGAACAATCCAAGATTAGGGTTAGGGTTGGGTTAGGGTTAGGGTTAGGGTTAGGGTTAGGGTTGGGGTTGGGGTTAGGGTTAGGGTTAGTGTTAGGGTTAGCGTTCGAGTTAGGGTTAGGGTTAGGTTTAGGATGAATGAACACCGCAAGAACAATCCAAGATTAGGGTTAGGGTTAGGGTTAGGGTTTAGGGTTAGGGTTAGGGTTAGGGTTAGGGTTAGGGTTAGGGTTAGGGTGAATGAACGCCGCAAGAACAATCCAAGCTTAGGGTTAGGGTTAGGGTTAGGGTTAGGGTTAGGGTTAGGGTTAGGGTTAGGGTTAGGGTGAGGGTGAGGGTCAGGGTGAGGGTTAGGGTTAGGGTTAGGGTTAGGGTTAGGGTTAGGGTTAGGGTTAGGGTGAATGAACAACGCAAGAACAATCCAAGATTAGGGTTAGGGTTAGGGTTAGGGTTAGGGTTAGGGTTAGGGTTAGGGTTAGGGTTAGGGTTAGGGTGAATGAACGCCGCAAGAACAATCCAAGCTTAGGGTTATGGTTAGGGTTAGGGTTAGGGTTAGGGTTAGGGTTAGGGTTAGGGTTAGGGTGAGGGTGAGGGTGAGGGTTAGGGTTAGGGTGAATGAACACCGCAAGAACAATCCAAGATTAGGGTTAGGGTTAGGGTTAGGGTTAGGGTTAGGGTTAGGGTTAGGGTTAGGGTTAGGGTTAGGGTTAGGATGAATGAACACAGCAAGAACAATCCAAGATTAGGGTTCGGGTTAGGGTTCGGGTTCGGGTTAGGGTTAGGGTTAGGGTGAATGAACACCGCAAGAACAATCCAAGAATAGGATTAGGGTTAGGGTTAGGGTTAGGGTTAGGGTTAGGGTTAGGGTTAGGGTTAGGGTGAATGAACACCGCAAGAACAATGCAAGAATAGGGTTAGGGTTAGGGTTAGGGTTAGGATGAATGAACACCGCAAGAACAATCCAAGATTAGGGTTAGAGTTAGGGTTAGGG
>NW_028113136.1:90000-92500 GCF_964234715.1 Podarcis melisellensis | reverse complement strand
AGGGTTAGGGTTAGGGTTAGGGTTAGGGTTAGGGTTAGGGTTAGGGTTAGGGTTGGGTTAGGGTTAGGGTAAGGGTTAGGGTTAGGGTTAGGGTTAGGGTTAGGGTTAGGGTTAGGGTTAGGATGAATGAACACCACAAGAACAATCCAAGATTAGGGTTAGGGTAAAGGTTAAGGTTAGGGTTAGGGTTAGGGTTAGGGTTAGGGTTAGGGTTAGGGTTAGGGTGAATGAACAACGCAAGAACAATCCAAGATTAGGGTTAGGGTTAGGGTTAGGGTTAGGGTTAGGGTTAGGGTTAGGATGAATGAACACTACAAGAACAGTCCATGATTAGGGTTAGGGTTAGGGTTAGGGTTAGGGTTAGGGTTAGGGTTAGGGTTAGGGTTAGGGTTAGGATGAATGAACACCACAAGAACAATCCAAGATTAGGGTTAGGGTAAAGGTTAAGGTTAGGGTTAGGGTTAGGGTTAGGGTTAGGGTTAGGGTTAGGGTTAGGGTTAGGGTTAGGGTAAGGGTGAATGAACAACGCAAGAACAATCCAAGATTAGGGTTAGGGTTAGGGTTAGGGTTAGGGTTAGGGTTAGGGTTAGGGTTAGGGTTAGGGTTAGGGTTGGGTTAGGGTTAGGGTAAGGGTTAGGGTTAGGGTTAGGGTTAGGGTTAGGGTTAGGGTTAGGAATAGGGTTAGGGTTAAGGTTAGGGTTGGGTTAGGGTTAGGGTAAGGGTTAGGGTTTTGTTTAGGGTGAATGAACACCGCAAGAACAATCCAAGCTTATGGGTAGGGTTAGGGTTAGGGTTAGGGTTAGGTTTAGGTTTAGGGTTAGGGATAGGGTTAGGGTTCGGGTTCGGGTTAGGGTTAGGGTTAGGGTTAGGGTTAGGGTGAATGAACGCTGCAAGAACAATCCAAGCTTAGGGTTAGGGTTAGGGTTAGGGTTAGGGTTAGGGTTAGGGTTAGGATGAATGAACACTACAAGAACAATCCAAGATTAGGGTTAGGGTTAGGGTTAGGGTTAGGGTGAATGAACACCGCAAGAACAATCCAAGAATAGGGTTAGGGTTAGGGTTAGGGTTAGGGTTAGGGTTAGGGTTAGGGTTAGGATTAGGGTTAGGGTTAGGGTTAGGGTTAGGGTTAGGGTGAATGAACACCGCAAGAACAATCCAAGAATAGGGTTAGGGTTAGGGTTAGGGTTAGGGTTAGGGTTAGGGTTAGGGTAGGGTTAGGGTTAGGGTTAGGGTTAGGGTTAGGGTTAGGGTTAGGGTTAGGGTTAGGGTTAGGGTTAGGGTTAGGATGAATGAACACCACAAGAACAATCCAAGATTAGGTTTAGGGTTAGGGTTAGGGTTAGGGTTAGGGTTAGGGTTAGGGTTAGGGTTAGGGTTAGGGTTAGGGTTGGGGTTAGGGTTAGGGTTAGGGTTAGCGTTCGAGTTAGGGTTAGGGTTAGGTTTAGGATGAATGAACACCGCAAGAACAATCCAAGATTAGGGTTAGGGTTAGGGTTAGGGTTAGGGTTAGGGTTAGGGTTAGGGTTAGGGTTAGGGTTAGGATGAATGAACACCACAAGAACAATCCAAGATTAGGGTTAGGGTTAGGGTTAGGGTTAGGGTTAGGGTTAGGGTTAGGGTTAGGGTTAGGGTGAATGAACACTGCAAGAACAAACCAAGAATAGGGTTAGGGTTAGGGTTAGGGTTAGGGTTAGGGTTAGGGTTAGGATTAGGGTTAGGGTTAGGGTTAGGGTTAGGGTGAATGAACACCGCAAGAACAATCCAAGAATAGGGTTAGGGTTAGGGTTAGGGTTAGGGTTAGGGCAAGGGTTAGGGTAGGGTTAGGGTTAGGGTTAGGGTTAGGGTTAGGGTTAGGGTTAGGGTTAGGGTTAGGGTTAGGGTTAGGGTTAGGGTTAGGATGAATGAACACCACAAGAACAATCCAAGATTAGGGTTAGGGTTAGGGTTAGGGTTAGGGTTAGGGTTAGGGTTAGGGTTAGGGTTAGGGTTAGGGTTAGGGTTAGGGTTAGGGTTAGGGTTAGGGTTAGGGTTAGGGTTAGGGTTAGGATGTATGAACACTACAAGAACAGTCCAAGATTAGGGTTAGGGTTAGGGTTAGGGTTAGGGTTAGGGTTAGGGTTAGGGTTAGGATGAATGAACACCACAAGAACAATCCAAGATTAGGGTTAGGGTAAAGGTTAAGGTTAGGGTTAGGGTTAGGGTTAGGGTTAGGGTTAGGGTGAATGAACAACGCAAGAACAATCCAAGATTAGGGTTAGGGTTAGGGTTAGGGTTAGGGTTAGGGTTAGGGTTAGGGTTAGGGTTGGGTTAGGGTTAGGGTTAGGGTTAGGGTTAGGGTTAGGGTTAGGGTTAGGGTTAGGGTTAGGGTTAGGGTTAGGGTTAGGATGAATGAACACCACAAGAACAATCCAAGATTAGGGTTAGGGTAAAGGTTAAGGTTAGGGTTAGGGTTAGGGTTAGGGTTAGGGTTAGGGTTAGGGTTAGGGTTAGGGTGAATGAA
>NW_028113136.1:82500-85000 GCF_964234715.1 Podarcis melisellensis | reverse complement strand
GTTAGGGTTAGTATGAATGAACACCGCAGGAACAATCCAAGATTAGGGTTAGGGTTAGGGTTAGGGTTAGGGTTAGGGTTAGGGTTAGGGTTAGGGTTAGGGTTAGGGTTAGGATGAATGAACACTACAAGAACAATCCAAGAATAGGGTTAGGGTTAGGGTTAGGGTTAGGGTTAGGGTTAGGGTTAGGGTTAGGGTTAGGGTTAGGGTTAGGATGAATGAACACCGCAAGAACAATCCAAGATTAGGGTTAGGGTTAGGGTTAGGGTTAGGGTTAGGGTTAGGGTTAGGGTTAGGGTTAGGGTTAGGGTTAGGATGAATGAACACTACAAGAACAATCCAAGGTTAGGGTTAGGGTTAGGGTTAGGGTTAGGGTTAGGGTTAGGGTTAGGGTTAGGGTGAATGAACACCGCAAGAACAATCCAAGATTAGGGTTAGGGTTAGGGTTAGGGTTAGGGTTAGGGTTAGGGTTAGGGTTAGGGTTAGGGTTAGGATGAATGAACACCACAAGAACAATCCAAGATTAGGGTTAGGGTTAGGGTTAGGGTTAGGGTTAGGGTTAGGGTTAGGGTTAGGGTTAGGGTTAGGGTTAAGGTTAGGGTTAGGGTTAGGGTGAATGAACACCGCAAGAACAATCCAAGAATAGGGTTAGCGTTAGGGTTAGGGTTAGGGTTAGGGTTAGGGTTAGGGTTAGGGTTAGGGTTAGGGTGAATGAACACCGCAAGAACAATCCAAGAATAGGGTTAGGGTTAGGGTTAGGGTTAGGGTTAGGGTTAGGGTTAGGGTTAGTGTTTTAGGGTTAGGGTTAGGGTTAGGGTTAGGGTTAGGGTTAGGGTTAGGGTTAGGATGAATGAACACCGCAAGAACAATCCAAAATAAGGATTAGTGTTAGTGTTAGTGTTAGTGTTAGGGTTAGGGTTAGGGTTAGGGTTAGGGTTAGGATGAATGAACACCGCAAGAACAATCCAAGATTAGGGTTAGGGTTAGGGTTAGGGTTAGGGTTAGGGTTAGGGTTAGGGTTAGGGTTAGGGTTAGGATGAATGAACACCGCAAGAACAATCCAAGATTAGGGTTAGGGTTAGGGTTAGGGTTAGGGTTAGGGTTAGGGTTAGGGTTAGGGTTAGGGTTAGTATGAATGAACACCGCTGGAACAATCCAAGATTAGGGTTAGGGTTAGGGTTAGGGTTAGGGTTAGGGTTAGGGTTAGGGTTAGGGTTAGGGTTAGGATGAATGAACACTGCAAGAACAATCCAAGATTAGGGTTAGGGTTAGGGTTAGGGTTAGGGTTAGGGTTAGGGTTAGGGTTAGGGTTAGGGTTAGGGTTAGGATGAATGATCACTACAAGAACAATCCAAGAATAGGGTTAGGGTTAGGGTTAGGGTTAGGGTTAGGGTTAGGGTTAGGGTTAGGGTTAGGGTTAGGGTTAGGGTTAGGGTTAGGGTTAGGGTTAGGGTTAAGGTTAGGGTTAGGGTTAGGGTGAATGAACACCGCAAGAACAATCCAAGAATAGGGTTAGCGTTAGGGTTAGGGTTAGGGTTAGGGTTAGGGTTAGGGTTAGGGTTAGGGTTAGGGTTAGGGTGAATGAACACCGCAAGAACAATCCAAGAATAGGGTTAGGGTTAGGGTTAGGGTTAGGGTTAGGGTTAGGGTTAGGGTTAGTGTTTTAGGGTTAGGGTTAGGGTTAGGGTTAGGGTTAGGGTTAGGGTTAGGGTTAGGGTTAGGGTTAGGGTTAGGATGAATGAACACCGCAAGAACAATCCAAAATAAGGATTAGTGTTAGTGTTAGTGTTAGGGTTAGGGTTAGGGTTAGGGTTAGGGTTAGGGTTAGGATGAATGAACACCGCAAGAACAATCCAAGATTAGGGTTAGGGTTAGGGTTAGGGTTAGGGTTAGGGTTAGGGTTAGGGTTAGGGTTAGGGTTAGGATGAATGAACACCGCAAGAACAATCCAAGATTAGGGTTAGGGTTAGGGTTAGGGTTAGGGTTAGGGTTAGGGTTAGGGTTAGGGTTAGGGTTAGGGTTAGTATGAATGAACACCGCTGGAACAATCCAAGATTAGGGTTAGGGTTAGGGTTAGGGTTAGGGTTAGGGTTAGGGTTAGGGTTAGGATGAATGAACACTGCAAGAACAATCCAAGATTAGGGTTAGGGTTAGGGTTAGGGTTAGGGTTAGGGTTAGGGTTAGGGTTAGGGTTAGGGTTAGGGTTAGGGTTAGGGTTAGGGTTAGGGTTAGGGTTAGGGTTAGGGTTAGGATGAATGATCACTACAAGAACAATCCAAGAATAGGGTTAGGGTTAGGGTTAGGGTTAGGGTTAGGGTTAGGGTTAGGGTTAGGGTTAGGATTAGGGTTAGGGTTAGGGTTAGGGTTAGGGTTAGGGTTAGGGTTAGGGTTAGGGTTAGGGTTAGGGTGAATGAACACCGCAAGAACAATCCAAGAATAGGGTTAGGGTTAGGGTTAGGGTTAGGGTTAGGGTTAGGGTTAGGGTTAGGGTTTTAGGGTT
>NW_028113136.1:72500-75000 GCF_964234715.1 Podarcis melisellensis | reverse complement strand
GTTAGCGTTAGGGTTAGGGTTAGGGTTAGGGTTAGGGTTAGGGTTAGGGTTAGGGTTAGGGTGAATGAACACCGCAAGAACAATCCAAGAATAGGGTTAGGGTTAGGGTTAGGGTTAGGGTTAGGGTTAGGGTTAGTGTTTTAGGGTTAGGGTTAGGGTTAGGGTTAGGGTTAGGGTTAGGGTTAGGGTTAGGATGAATGAACACCGCAAGAACAATCCAAAATAAGGATTAGTGTTAGTGTTAGTGTTAGGGTTAGGGTTAGGGTTAGGGTTAGGGTTAGGGTTAGGATGAATGAACACCGCAAGAACAATCCAAGATTAGGGTTAGGGTTAGGGTTAGGGTTAGGGTTAGGGTTAGGGTTAGGGTTAGGGTTAGGGTTAGGATGAATGAACACCGCAAGAACAATCCAAGATTAGGGTTAGGGTTAGGGTTAGGGTTAGGGTTAGGGTTAGGGTTAGGGTTAGGGTTAGTATGAATGAACACCGCTGGAACAATCCAAGATTAGGGTTAGGGTTAGGGTTAGGGTTAGGGTTAGGGTTAGGGTTAGGGTTAGGGTTAGGGTTAGGGTTAGGGTTAGGATGAATGAACACTGCAAGAACAATCCAAGATTAGGGTTAGGGTTAGGGTTAGGGTTAGGGTTAGGGTTAGGGTTAGGGTTAGGGTTAGGGTTAGGGTTAGGGTTAGGGTTAGGGTTAGGGTTAGGATGAATGATCACTACAAGAACAATCCAAGAATAGGGTTAGGGTTAGGGTTAGGGTTAGGGTTAGGGTTAGGGTTAGGGTTAGGGTTAGGGTTAGGGTTAGGGTTAGGGTTAGGGTTAGGGTTAGGGTTAGGGTTAGGGTTAAGGTTAGGGTTAGGGTTAGGGTGAATGAACACCGCAAGAACAATCCAAGAATAGGGTTAGCGTTAGGGTTAGGGTTAGGGTTAGGGTTAGGGTTAGGGTTAGGGTTAGGGTTAGGGTGAATGAACACCGCAAGAACAATCCAAGAATAGGGTTAGGGTTAGGGTTAGGGTTAGGGTTAGGGTTAGGGTTAGGGTTAGTGTTTTAGGGTTAGGGTTAGGGTTAGGGTTAGGGTTAGGGTTAGGGTTAGGGTTAGGGTTAGGGTTAGGATGAATGAACACCGCAAGAACAATCCAAAATAAGGATTAGTGTTAGTGTTAGTGTTAGGGTTAGGGTTAGGGTTAGGGTTAGGGTTAGGGTTAGGATGAATGAACACCGCAAGAACAATCCAAGATTAGGGTTAGGGTTAGGGTTAGGGTTAGGGTTAGGGTTAGGGTTAGGGTTAGGGTTAGGGTTAGGATGAATGAACACCGCAAGAACAATCCAAGATTAGGGTTAGGGTTAGGGTTAGGGTTAGGGTTAGGGTTAGGGTTAGGGTTAGGGTTAGGGTTAGGGTTAGTATGAATGAACACCGCTGGAACAATCCAAGATTAGGGTTAGGGTTAGGGTTAGGGTTAGGGTTAGGGTTAGGGTTAGGGTTAGGGTTAGGGTTAGGGTTAGGATGAATGAACACTGCAAGAACAATCCAAGATTAGGGTTAGGGTTAGGGTTAGGGTTAGGGTTAGGGTTAGGGTTAGGGTTAGGGTTAGGGTTAGGGTTAGGGTTAGGGTTAGGGTTAGGGTTAGGGTTAGGGTTAGGGTTAGGGTTAGGATGAATGATCACTACAAGAACAATCCAAGAATAGGGTTAGGGTTAGGGTTAGGGTTAGGGTTAGGGTTAGGGTTAGGGTTAGGGTTAGGGTTAGGATTAGGGTTAGGGTTAGGGTTAGGGTTAGGGTTAGGGTTAGGGTTAGGGTTAGGGTTAGGGTGAATGAACACCGCAAGAACAATCCAAGAATAGGGTTAGGGTTAGGGTTAGGGTTAGGGTTAGGGTTAGGGTTAGGGTTAGGGTTAGGGTTAGGGTTAGGGTTTTAGGGTTAGGGTTAGGGTTAGGGTTAGGGTTAGGGTTAGGGTTAGGGTTAGGATGAATGAACACCGCAAGAACAATCCAAAATAAGGATTAGTGTTAGTGTTAGTGTTAGGGTTAGGGTTAGGGTTAGGGTTAGGGTTAGGGTTAGGGTTAGGATGAATGAACACCGCAAGAACAATCCAAGATTAGGGTTAGGGTTAGGGTTAGGGTTAGGGTTAGGGTTAGGGTTAGGGTTAGGGTTAGGATGAATGAACACCGCAAGAACAATCCAAGATTAGGGTTAGGGTTAGGGTTAGGGTTAGGGTTAGGGTTAGGGTTAGGGTTAGTATGAATGAACACCGCAGGAACAATCCAAGATTAGGGTTAGGGTTAGGGTTAGGGTTAGGGTTAGGGTTAGGGTTAGGGTTAGGGTTAGGGTTAGGGTTAGGATGAATGAACACCGCAAGAACAATCCAAGATTAGGGTTAGGGTTAGGGTTAGGGTTAGGGTTAGGGTTAGGGTTAGGGTTAGGGTTAGGGTTAGGGTTAGGGTTAGGGTTAGGGTTAGGGTTAGGATGAATGATCACTACAAGAACAATCCAAGAATAGGGT
>NW_028113136.1:57500-60000 GCF_964234715.1 Podarcis melisellensis | reverse complement strand
GGTTAGGGTGAATGAACACCGCAAGAACAATCCAAGATTAGGGTTAGGGTTAGGTTTAGGGTTAGGGTTAGGGTTAGGGTTAGGGTTAGGGTTAGGATGAATAAACACTACAAGAACAATCCAAGATTAGGGTTAGGGTTAGGGTTAGGGTTAGGGTTAGGGTTAGGGTTAGGGTTAGGGTTAGGGTTAGGGTTAGGGTTAGGTTTAGGATGAATGAACACCGCAAGAACAATCCAAGATTAGGGTTAGGGTTAGGGTTAGGGTTAGGGTTAGGGTTAGGGTTAGGGTTAGGGTTAGGGTTAGGGTTAGGTTTAGGATGAGTGAACACCGCAAGAACAATCCAAGATTACGGTTAGGGTTAGGGTTAGGGTTAGGGTTAGGGTTAGGGTTAGGGTGAATGAACACTACAAGAACAATCCAAGATTAGGGTTAGGGTTAGGGTTAGGGTTAGGGTTAGGGTTAGGGTTAGGGTTAGGGTTAGGGTTAGGATGAATGAACACCGCAAGAACAATCCAAGATTAGGGTTAGGGTTAGGGTTAGGGTTAGGGTTAGGGTTAGGGTTAGGGTGAATGAACACCGCAAGAACAATCCAAGAATAGGGTTAGGGTTAGGGTTAGGGTTAGGGTTAGGGTTAGGGTTAGGGTTAGGGTGAATGAACACCGCAAGAACAATCCAAGAATAGGGTTAGGGTTAGGGTTAGGGTTAGGGTTAGGGTTAGGGTTAGGGTTAGGGTTAGGGTTAGGGTTAGGGTTAGGATGAATGAACACTACAAGAACAATCCAAGGTTAGGGTTAGGGTTAGGGTTAGGGTTAGGGTTAGGGTTAGGGTTAGGGTTAGGGTTAGGGTTAGGGTGAATGAACACCACAAGAACAATCCAAGATTAGGGTTAGGGTTAGGGTTAGGGTTAGGGTTAGGGTTAGGGTTAGGGTTAGGGTTAGGATGAATGAACACTACAAGAACAATCCAAGAATAGGGTTAGGGTTAGGGTTAGGGTTAGGGTTAGGGTTAGGGTTAGGGTTAGGGTTAGGATGAATGAACACCGCAAGAACAATCCAAGATTAGGGTTAGGGTTAGGGTTAGGGTTAGGGTTAGGGTTAGGGTTAGGGTTAGGGTTAGGGTTAGGGTTAGGATGAATGAACACCACAAGAACAATCCAAGTTTAGGGTTAGGGTTAGGGTTAGGGTTAGGGTTAGGGTTAGGGTTAGGGTTAGGGTTAGGGTTAGGGTTAGGGTTAGGGTGAATGAACACCGCAAGTACAATCCAAGAATAGGGTTAGGGTTAGGGTTAGGGTTAGGGTTAGGGTTAGGGTTAGGGTGAATGAACACCGCAAGAACAATCCAAGATTAGGATTAGGGTTAGGGTTAGGGTTAGGGTTAGGGTTAGGGTTAGGGTTAGGGTTAGGGTTAGGGTTAGGATGAATGAACACCGCAAGAACAATCCAAGATAAGGGTTAGTGTTAGTGTTAGTGTTAGGGTTAGGGTTAGGGTTAGGGTTAGGGTTAGGGTTAGGTTTAGGGTTAGGGTTAGGGTTAGGGTTAGGGTTAGGGTTAGGGTTAGGGTTAGGGTTAGGGTTAGGGTTAGGGTTAGGGTTAGGTTTAGGATGAATGAACACCTCAAGAAGAATCCAAGATTATGGTTAGGGTTAGGGTTAGGATGAATGAACACTACAAGAACAATCCAAGATAAGGGTTAGGGTTAGGGTTAGGGTTAGGGTTAGGGTTAGGGTTAGGGTTAGGGTTAGAGTTGGGGTTAGGGTTAGGGTTAGGGTTAGGGTTAGGGTTAGGGTTAGGGTTAGGGTTAGGGTTAGGGTGAATGAACACCCCAAGAACAATCCAAGAATAGGGTTAGGGTTAGGGTTAGGGTTAGGGTTAGGGTTAGGGTTAGGGTTAGGGTTAGGGTTAGGGTTAGAGTGAATGAACACCGGAAGAACAATCCAAGAATAGGGTTAGGGTTAGGGTTAGGGTTAGGGTTAGGGTTAGGGTTAGGGTTAGGGTAAGGGTTAGGGTTAGGGTTAGGGTTAGGGTTAGGGTTAGGGTTAGGGTTAGGGTTAGGGTTAGGGTTCGGGTTAGGGTTAGGGTTAGGGTTAGGGTTAGGTTTAGGATGAATGAACACCGCAAGAACAATCCAAGATTAGGGTTAGGGTTAGGGTTAGGGTTAGGATGAATGAACACTACAAGAACAATCCAAGATTAGGGTTAGGGTTAGGGTTAGGGTTAGGGTTAGGGTTAGGGTTAGGGTTAGGGTGAATGAACACCGCAAGAACAATCCAAGATTAGGGTTAGGGTTAGGGTTAGGGTTAGGGTTAGGGTTAGGGTTAGGGTTAGGGTTAGGGTTAGGGTTAGGATTAGGGTTAGGGTTAGGGTTAGGGTTAGGGTTAGGATGAATGAACACCGCAAGAACAATCCAAGACTAGGGTTAGGGTTAGGGTTAGGGTTAGGGTTAGGGTTAGGGTTAGGGTTAGGGTTAGGGTGAATGAACACCGCAAGAACAATCCAAGAATA
>NW_028113136.1:40000-47500 GCF_964234715.1 Podarcis melisellensis | reverse complement strand
TTAGGGTTAGGGTTAGGGTTAGGGTTAGGGTTAGGGTTAGGGTTAGGGTGAATGAACACCGCAAGAACAATCCAAGAATAGGGTTAGTGTTAGGGTTAGGGTTAGGGTTAGGGTTAGGGTGAATGAACACCGCAAGAACAATCCAAGAATTGGGTTAGGGTTAGGGTTAGGGTTAGGGTTAGGGTTAGGGTTAGGGTTAGGGTTAGGATGAATGAACACCGCAAGAACAATCCAAGATTAGGGTTAGCGTTAGGGTTAGGGTTAGGGTTAGGGTTAGGGTTAGGGTTAGGGTTAGGATGAATGAACACTACAAGAACAATCCAAGAATAGGGTTAGGGTTAGGGTTAGGGTTAGGGTTAGGGTTAGGGTTAGGGTTAGGGTTAGGGTTAGGGTTAGGGTTAGGATGAATGAACACCGCAAGAACAATCCAAGATTAGGGTTAGGGTTAGGGTTAGTGTTAGGGTTAGGATGAATGAACACTACAAGAACAATCCAAGGTTAGGGTTAGGGTTAGGGTTAGGGTTAGGGTTAGGGTTAGGGTTAGGGTTAGGGTTAGGGTTAGGGTTAGGGTGAATGAACACCGCAAGAGCAATCCAAGATTAGGGTTAGGGTTAGGGTTAGGGTTAGGGTTAGGGTTAGGGTTAGGGTTAGGGTGAATGAACACCGCAAGAACAATCCAAGATTAGGGTTAGGGTTAGGGTTAGGGTTAGGGTTAGGGTTAGGGTTAGGGTTAGGGTTAGGGTTAGGATGAATGAACACCACAAGAACAATCCAAGATTAGGGTTAGGGTTAGGGTTAGGGTTAGGGTTAGGGTTAGGGTTAGGGTTAGGGTTAGGGTTAGGATGAATGAACACCGCAAGAACAATCCAAGATTAGGGTTAGGGTTAGGGTTAGGGTTAGGGTTAGGGTTAGGGTTAGGGTTAGGGTTAGGGTTAGGGTTAGGGTTAGGGTTAGGGTTAGGGTTAGGGTTAGGGTTAGGTTTAGGATGAGTGAACACCGCAAGAACAATCCAAGATTACGGTTAGGGTTAGGGTTAGGGTTAGGGTTAGGGTTAGGGTTAGGGTTAGGGTTAGGGTTAGGGTGAATGAACACTACAAGAACAATCCAAGATTAGGGTTAGGGTTAGGGTTAGGGTTAGGGTTAGGGTTAGGGTTAGGGTTAGGATGAATGAACACCGCCAGAACAATCCAAGATTAGGGTTAGGGTTAGGGTTAGGGTTAGGGTTAGGGTTAGGGTGAATGAACACCGCAAGAACAATCCAAGAATAGGGTTAGGGTTAGGGTTAGGGTTAGGGTTAGGGTTAGGGTTAGGGTTAGGGTTAGGGTGAATGAACACCGCAAGAACAATCCAAGAATAGGGTTAGGGTTAGGGTTAGGGTTAGGGTTAGGGTTAGGGTTAGGGTTAGGGTTAGGATGAATGAACACCGCAAGAACAATCCAAGATTAGGGTTAGGGTTAGTGTTAGGGTTAGGGTTAGGGTTAGGGTTAGGGTTAGGGTGAATGAACACCGCAAGAACAATCCAAGAATAGGGTTAGGGTTAGGGTTAGGGTTAGGGTTTGGGTTAGGGTTAGGGTTAGGGTTAGGGTGAATGAACACCGCAAGAACAATCCAAGAATAGGGTTAGGGTTAGTGTTAGGGTTAGGGTTAGGGTTAGGGTTAAGGTTAAGGTTAGGGTTAGGGTTAGGGTTAGGGTTAGGGTTAGGGTTAGGGTTAGGGTTAGGGTGAATGAACACTGCAAGAGCAATCCAAGATTAGGGCTAGGGTAAGGGTTAGGGTTAGGGTTAGGGTTAGGGTTAGGGTTAGGATGAATGAACACCGCAAGAACAATCCAAGATTAGGGTTAGGGTTAGGGTTAGGGTTAGGGTTAGGGTTAGGGTTAGGGTTAGGGTTAGGGTGAATGAACACCGCAAGAACAATCCAAGAATAGGGTTAGGGTTAGGGTTAGGGTTAGGGTTAGGGTTAGGATGAATGAACACCGCAAGAACAATCCAAGATTAGGGTTAGGGTTAGGGTTAGTGTTAGGGTTAGGATGAATGAACACTACAAGAACAATCCAAGGTTAGGGTTAGGGTTAGGGTTAGGGTTAGGGTTAGGGTTAGGGTTAGGGTTAGGGTGAATGAACACCGCAAGAACAATCCAAGATTAGGGTTAGGGTTAGGGTTAGGGTTAGGGTTAGGGTTAGGGTGAATGAACACCGCAAGAACAATCCAAGATTAGGGTTAGGGTTAGGGTTAGGGTTAGGGTTAGGGTTAGGGTTAGGGTTAGGGTTAGGGTTAGGGTTAGGGTTAGGGTTAGGATGAATGAACACCACAAGAACAATCCAAGATTAGGGTTAGGGTTAGGGTTAGGGTTAGGGTTAGGGTTAGGGTTAGGGTTAGGGTTAGGGTTAGGATGAATGAACACCGCAAGAACAATCCAAGATTAGGGTTAGGGTTAGGGTTAGGGTTAGGGTTAGGGTTAGGGTTAGGGTTAGGGTTAGGGTTAGGTTTAGGTTTAGGATGAGTGAACACCGCAAGAACAATCCAAGATTACGGTTAGGGTTAGGGTTAGGGTTAGGGTTAGGGTTAGGGTTAGGGTGAATGAACACCGCAAGAACAATCCAAGAATAGGGTTAGGGTTAGGGTTAGGGTTAGGGTTAGGGTGAATGAACACCGCAAGAACAATCCAAGAATAGGGTTAGGGTTAGGGTTAGGGTTAGGTTTAGGATGAATGAACACCGCAAGAACAATCCAAGATTAGGGTTAGGGTTAGGGTTAGGGTTAGGGTTAGGGTTAGGGTTAGGGTTAGGGTTAGGGTTAGGGTTAGGGTTAGGGTTAGGGTGAATGAACACCGCAAGAACAATCCAAGAATAGGGTTAGGGTTAGGGTTAGGGTTAGGGTTAGGGTTAGGGTGAATGAACACCGCAAGAACAATCCAAGAATAGGGTTAGGGTTAGGGTTAGGGTTAGGGTTAGGTTTAGGATGAATGAACACCGCAAGAACAATCCAAGATTAGGGTTAGGGTTAGGGTTAGGGTTAGGGTTAGGGTTAGGGTTAGGGTTAGGGTTAGGGTTAGGGTTAGGATGAATGAACACTACAAGAACAATCCAAGATTAGGGTTAGGGTTAGGGTTAGGGTTAGGGTTAGGGTTAGGGTTAGGGTTAGGGTTAGGGTTAGGATGAATGAACACCGCAAGAACAATCCAAGATTAGGGTTAGGGTTAGGGTTAGGGTTAGGGTTAGGGTTAGGGTTAGGGTTAGGGTTAGGGTGAATGAACACCGCAAGAACAATCCAAGAATAGGGTTAGTGTTAGGGTTAGGGTTAGGGTTAGGGTTAGGGTGAATGAACACCGCAAGAACAATCCAAGAATTGGGTTAGGGTTAGGGTTAGGGTTAGGGTTAGGGTTAGGGTTAGGGTTAGGGTTAGGATGAATGAACACCGCAAGAACAATCCAAGATTAGGGTTAGCGTTAGGGTTAGGGTTAGGGTTAGGGTTAGGGTTAGGGTTAGGGTTAGGATGAATGAACACTACAAGAACAATCCAAGAATAGGGTTAGGGTTAGGGTTAGGGTTAGGGTTAGGGTTAGGGTTAGGGTTAGGGTTAGGGTTAGGGTTAGGGTTAGGATGAATGAACACCGCAAGAACAATCCAAGATTAGGGTTAGGGTTAGGGTTAGTGTTAGGGTTAGGATGAATGAACACTACAAGAACAATCCAAGGTTAGGGTTAGGGTTAGGGTTAGGGTTAGGGTTAGGGTTAGGGTTAGGGTTAGGGTTAGGGTTAGGGTTAGGGTTAGGGTGAATGAACACCGCAAGAGCAATCCAAGATTAGGGTTAGGGTTAGGGTTAGGGTTAGGGTTAGGGTTAGGGTTAGGGTTAGGGTGAATGAACACCGCAAGAACAATCCAAGATTAGGGTTAGGGTTAGGGTTAGGGTTAGGGTTAGGGTTAGGGTTAGGGTTAGGGTTAGGGTTAGGATGAATGAACACCACAAGAACAATCCAAGATTAGGGTTAGGGTTAGGGTTAGGGTTAGGGTTAGGGTTAGGGTTAGGGTTAGGGTTAGGGTTAGGATGAATGAACACCGCAAGAACAATCCAAGATTAGGGTTAGGGTTAGGGTTAGGGTTAGGGTTAGGGTTAGGGTTAGGGTTAGGGTTAGGGTTAGGGTTAGGGTTAGGGTTAGGGTTAGGGTTAGGGTTAGGGTTAGGTTTAGGATGAGTGAACACCGCAAGAACAATCCAAGATTACGGTTAGGGTTAGGGTTAGGGTTAGGGTTAGGGTTAGGGTTAGGGTTAGGGTTAGGGTTAGGGTGAATGAACACTACAAGAACAATCCAAGATTAGGGTTAGGGTTAGGGTTAGGGTTAGGGTTAGGGTTAGGGTTAGGGTTAGGATGAATGAACACCGCCAGAACAATCCAAGATTAGGGTTAGGGTTAGGGTTAGGGTTAGGGTTAGGGTTAGGGTGAATGAACACCGCAAGAACAATCCAAGAATAGGGTTAGGGTTAGGGTTAGGGTTAGGGTTAGGGTTAGGGTTAGGGTTAGGGTTAGGGTGAATGAACACCGCAAGAACAATCCAAGAATAGGGTTAGGGTTAGGGTTAGGGTTAGGGTTAGGGTTAGGGTTAGGGTTAGGGTTAGGATGAATGAACACCGCAAGAACAATCCAAGATTAGGGTTAGGGTTAGTGTTAGGGTTAGGGTTAGGGTTAGGGTTAGGGTTAGGGTGAATGAACACCGCAAGAACAATCCAAGAATAGGGTTAGGGTTAGGGTTAGGGTTAGGGTTTGGGTTAGGGTTAGGGTTAGGGTTAGGGTGAATGAACACCGCAAGAACAATCCAAGAATAGGGTTAGGGTTAGGGTTAGGGTTAGGGTTAGGGTTAGGGTTAGGGTTAGGATGAATGAACAACGCAAGAACAATCCAAGATTAGGGTTAGGGTTAGTGTTAGTGTTAGGGTTAGGGTTAGGGTTAGGGTTAGGGTTAGGATGAATGAACACTACAAGAACAATCCAAGGTTAGGGTTAGGGTTAGGGTTAGGGTGAATGAACACTACAAGAACAATCCAAGATTAGGGTTAGGGTTAGGGTTAGGGTTAGGGTTAGGGTTAGGGTTAGGGTTAGGGTTAGGGTTAGGGTTAGGATGAATGAACACGGCCAGAACAATCCAAGATTAGGGTTAGGGTTAGGGTTAGGGTTAGGGTTAGGGTTAGGGTTAGGGTGAATGAACACCGCAAGAACAATCCAAGAATAGGGTTAGGGTTAGGGTTAGGGTTAGGGTTAGGGTTAGGGTTAGGGTGAATGAACACCGCAAGAACAATCCAAGAATAGGGTTAGGGTTAGGGTTAGGGTTAGGGTTAGGGTTAGGGTTAGGGTTAGGGTTAGGGTTAGGGTTAGGATGAATGAACACTACAAGAACAATCCAAGGTTAGGGTTAGGGTTAGGGTTAGGGTTAGGGTTAGGGTTAGGGTTAGGGTTAGGGTGAATGAACACCACAAGAACAATCCAAGATTAGGGTTAGGGTTAGGGTTAGGGTTAGGGTTAGGGTTAGGGTTAGGGTTAGGGTTAGGGTTAGGGTTAGGATGAATGAACACTACAAGAACAATCCAAGAATAGGGTTAGGGTTAGGGTTAGGGTTAGGGTTAGGGTTAGGGTTAGGGTTAGGGTTAGGGTTAGGGTTAGGGTTAGGATGAATGAACACCGCAAGAACAATCCAAGATTAGGGTTAGGGTTAGGGTTAGGGTTAGGGTTAGGGTTAGGGTTAGGGTTAGGGTTAGGGTTAGGGTTAGGGTTAGGGTTAGGGTTAGGATTAGGGTTAGGGTTAGGGTTAGGATTAGGGTTAGGGTTAGGGTTAGGATGAATGAACACCACAAGAACAATCCAAGTTTAGGGTTAGGGTTAGGGTTAGGGTTAGGGTTAGGGTGAATGAACACCGCAAGAACAATCCAAGAATAGGGTTAGGGTTAGGGTTAGGGTTAGGGTTAGGGTTAGGGTTAGGGTTAGGGTTAGGGTTAGGGTGAATGAACACCGCAAGAACAATCCAAGAATAGGGTTAGGGTTAGGGTTAGGGTTAGGGTTAGGGTTAGGATTAGGGTTAGGGTTAGGGTTAGGGTTAGGGTTAGCGTGAATGAACACCGCAAGAACAATCCAAGAATAGGGTTAGGGTTAGGGTTAGGGTTAGGGTTAGGGTTAGCGTTAGGGTAGGGTTAGGGTTAGGGTTAGGGTTAGGGTTAGGGTTAGGGTTAGGGTTAGGGTTAGGATGAATGAACACCACAAGAACAATCCAAGATTAGGGTTAGGGTTAGGGTTAGGGTTAGGGTTAGGTTTAGGATGAATGAACACCGCAAGAACAATCCAAGATTAGGGTTAGGGTTAGGGTTAGGGTTAGGGTTAGGGTTAGGGTTAGGGTTAGGGTTAGGGTTAGGGTTAGGGTTAGGGTTAGGGTTAGGGTTAGGATGAATGAACACTACAAGAACAATCCAAGATTAGGGTTAGGGTTAGGGTTAGGGTTAGGGTTAGGGTTAGGGTTAGGGTTAGGGTTAGGGTTAGGGTTAGGATGAATGAACACCGCAAGAACAATCCAAGATTAGGGTTAGGGTTAGGGTTAGGGTTAGGGTTAGGGTTAGGGTTAGGGTGAATGAACACCGCAAGAACAATCCAAGAATAGGGTTAGTGTTAGGGTTAGGGTTAGGGTTAGGGTGAATGAACACCGCAAGAACAATCCAAGAATTGGGTTAGGGTTAGGGTTAGGGTTAGGGTTAGGGTTAGGGTTAGGGTTAGGGTTAGGGTTAGGGTTAGGATGAATGAACACCGCAAGAACAATCCAAGATTAGGGTTAGGGTTAGGGTTAGGGTTAGGGTTAGGGTTAGGGTTAGGGTTAGGGTTAGGGTTAGGGTTAGGATGAATGAACACTACAAGAACAATGCAAGAATAGGGTTAGGGTTAGGGTTAGGGTTAGGGTTAGGGTTAGGGTTAGGGTTAGGGTTAGGGTTAGGGTTAGGGTTAGGGTTAGGGTTAGGATGAATGAACACCGCAAGAACAATCCAAGATTAGGGTTAGGGTTAGGGTTAGTGTTAGGGTTAGGATGAATGAACACTACAAGAACAATCCAAGGTTAGGGTTAGGGTTAGGGTTAGGGTTAGGGTTAGGGTTAGGGTTAGGGTTAGGGTTAGGGTTAGGGTGAATGAACACCGCAAGAACAATCCAAGATTAGGGTTAGGGTTAGGGTTAGGGTTAGGGTTAGGGTTAGGGTTAGGGTTAGGGTTAGGGTGAATGAACACCGCAAGAACAATCCAAGATTAGGGTTAGGGTTAGGGTTAGGGTTAGGGTTAGGGTTAGGGTTAGGGTTAGGGTTAGGATGAATGAACACCACAAGAACAATCCAAGATTAGGGTTAGGGTTAGGGTTAGGGTTAGGGTTAGGGTTAGGGTTAGGGTTAGGGTTAGGGTTAGGGTTAGGGTTAGGGTTAGGGTTAGGATGAATGAACACCGCAAGAACAATCCAAGATTAGGGTTAGGGTTAGGGTTAGG
>NW_028113136.1:12500-20000 GCF_964234715.1 Podarcis melisellensis | reverse complement strand
TTAGGGTTAGGGTGAATGAACACCGCAAGAGCAATCCAAGATTAGGGTTAGGGTTAGGGTTAGGGTTAGGGTTAGGGTTAGGGTTAGGGTTAGGGTTAGGGTTAGGGTGAATGAACACTTCAAGAACAATCCAAGCTTAGGGTTAGGGTTAGGGTTAGGGTTAGGGTTAGGGTTAGGGTCAATGAACACCGCAAGAACAATCCAAGCTTAGGGTTAGGGTTAGGGTTAGGGTTTGCGTTAGGGTTAGGGTTAGGGTTATTCTAAATGAACACCACAAGAACAATCCAATAATAGGGTTAGGGTTAGGGTTAGGGTTAGGGTTAGGGTTAGGGTAAGGGTTAGGGTTAGGGTTAGGGTTAGGGTTAGGGTTAGGGTTAGGGTGAATGAACACCGCAAGAACAATCCAAGATTAGGGTTAGGGTTAGGGTTAGGGTTAGGGTTAGGGTTAGGGTTAGGGTTAGGGTGAATGAACACCGCAAGAACAATCCAAGAATAGGGTTAGGGTTAGGGTTAGGGTTAGGGTTAGGGTTTGGGTGAATGAACACCGGAAGAACAATCCAAGATTAGGGTTAGGGTTAGGGTTAGGGTTAGGGTTAGGGTTAGGGTTAGGGTTAGGGTTAGGGTTAGGGTTAGGGTTAGGGTTAGGGTTAGGGTTAGGGTTAGGATGAATGAACACCACAAGAACAATACAAGATTAGGGTTAGGGTAAGGGTTAGGGTAAGCGTTAGGGTTAGGGTTAGGGTTAGGGTGAATGAACAACGCAAGAACAATCCAAGATTAGGGTTAGGGTTAGGGTTAGGGTTAGGGTTAGGGTTAGGGTTAGGGTTAGGGTTAGGGTTAGGGTTAGGGTTAGGGTTAGGGTGAATGAACACCGCAAGAACAATCCAAGATTAGGGTTAGTGTTAGTGTTAGGGTTAGGGTTAGGGTTAAGGTTAAGGTTAGGGTTAGGGTTAGGGTTAGGGTTAGGGTTAGGGTTAGGGTTAGGGTTAGGGTTAGGGTTAGGGTTAGGGTGAATGAACACTGCAAGAGCAATCCAAGATTAGGGTTAGGGTAAGGGTAAGGGTTAGGGTTAGGGTTAGGGTTAGGGTTAGGGTTAGGGTTAGGGTTAGTGTTAGGGTTAGGGTTAGGGTTAGGGTTAGGGTAAGGGTTAGGGTTTGGTTTAGGGTGAATGATCACCGCAAGAACAATCCAAGCTTAGGGGTAGGGTTAGGGTTAGGGTTAGTGTCAGAGCCACCCGTCTGGTCCCAGCTCACAAGAGACCCAAATCCGATCCAGTTTATTTACAAAAAGTCTTTATTGAAGATCATTGCTCCATTTACATTCCATCTCTGTGACTCTACGTCTGTAACGTTAGACCGCTGAAGTACCCTCTGAATCCGTACCGCCTCTACACCAATTTAAGAGGCTTGTGCTGGACCACCTCTTCCTCTCCTTCCTTTTCCGCAGGGTCTTTCTGCCCCCCTGGGTTCCCCCTCGCCGGGACTCGCCCGAGGCTGAATCCTCTGACGCCTCTGCCCCCCTCCTTCTAGCTTTCGGGCCGGGCTCCTCCCCAGGGCTCTCCTCACTTCCGCGCGCCTCTACATTTGAACTTGGCACGCGTACGTTGCTTCTGACCTTTCTCTCGACCGCTACACTGCTCCCGGTGCTGCTCTCCACCCCTTCCGGCTGAGCGTCCTGCTCCGATCTCCTTCCCCTGTCTCCTTCTTGCTCTGCTCCCTCTGACACACTGGTAACTCCACCCCCTTCACTCCGTTCCGGCTGAGAAGCCGGCTCCGGTGTCCAACTCCCACTGGGGCTTCTCCCTTCGCTCCCCTGCTCCTCACTGCTTCCCCCTTGGCCTCCCTTTGGTCTGACCAGGGGGGCCCCCTTTTGGGAGTCCTCTGACTCACTGGACAGACTCATGGACGACCTTTGGTCATCGTCATCCTCCTCCTCATCTCTCTGGGATTCTTCCCCCTCGCTCTCTGTCTCCTCCCCCATCTGCTCTTCTCTCCCTGAAACCCTGACATCCATCCCCCCCTCGAAGCCCCCCCTTCCCCCCTCCCGCTCGGCGGGTGCCGGTTGTGGAAACTGCGGCTCTTCGGGGGTAGGCTCAGGATACAGGTCGTCTACGTCAATGTTCTCTGCTGGCAGTTCTGTGTATGTGTGTTCGAACTCGGGTTCTTCACCCAAAGCCATCTCAGTCTCTTCTTCCATTGCTACTTCCTCTGGTGCTGCCCGCCAAGGCCCCATCATCCACCTCTTACGCCATTCCTCCTCTGGTTGCTCCTCCCACCAATCCGAAGGTAGTGTGTCCACTCCCGAACACGATCCCCTGGGCGGGCTCGATTCTGCTGTTCTTTCCTCGGAGGAAGAGAAACCCCTGAACGTGCTATCTGACAATGTGGGTGTGAAAAGCCAGTCATCAAAGTACTCAGCTGGCATGGGTCTATGTGGGAAAAGTGCATGGAACTCTTCCTTCAAAAGGGGTTCGTCTAACGCGTAGCCCGGCACCCAACTATTGGCAGTGGCTGGGGTGCCCTCTCTGGCGAGAAAGTATTCAACCCCCTCTTCCCCCCATCTCGAGTCCAGTATCTCTGTGACCTCGTTGAGGGGTTCGGCCCTAGGCGACCCCCCTCTCTTGGGTGACTCTTTGCGTGGGTCTGGTACTGTTTCTGACTCTTGAAACCTGTGCGGGGCCTTGTAGGGAGTGAGCACCGACCTATGAAAGACCGGGTGTACTCTGGAGCCTTCTGGAAGGGCCAGGCGAAATGCCACAGGATTGATCCTAGCCTCAACTTGGTATGGTCCTAGCTGCCTGTGTCCTAGCTTCTTCTTGGCTAACGATTTGGCTGGCATCGCTTGGGCCGCTAACCATACCCAGTCCCCCACCTGGATGTCTTCTCCCGCCCTTCTGTGTTTGTCCGCCTGCACCTTATAGGCTTGTTTGGCCAGCTCCAAATGTCTCCTCAGCTCCTCGTGCACCTCTTGCAACTCTGCTGCAAACTGGTCGGCCTCTTGCGGCACCCCCTCTCCTGGTGCTAATAGCCTCGGAAAGGTTCTGGGATGACGGCCATTGTTCGCGAAGAACGGCGTCACCCCCGTCGATGCGTGCTTCTTGTTGTTGTAGGCAAACTCAGCCATCGGCAGGTAGTCCACCCACGCTGCGGGTCGCTGATTGGCGTAACACCTCAGGTACTGCTGCATGATCGCGTTGACCCTCTCTGCTTGGCCGTTGGTCTGTGGATGTCTCGCCGACGCTAGGTCGATCTTGACGTGCAGGATACCCAGGAGCTTCTGCCAGAAGTTGGAAACAAATTGGCGCCCCCTGTCGGACAGGACGGACTGCGGTAGTCCATGCACTCTGAACACGTGGTCGATGAAGAGTTTGGCGGTCTGTTCTGCCGTCGCCACCTTGGCACAAGGAATGAAGTGCGCCATCTTGGTGAACAAGTCCACAACCACCAGTACCGCCGTCTTGCCCCTGGAGCTGGGCAGGTCAGTAACAAAATCCAGGGCTATCCTCTCCCACGGCTGCTGCGGCGTCTCCAGCGGTTCCAGCAATCCCGCTGGCTTCTGGTGTACTGGTTTGGACCTCTGACAGGTGTCACATCTGGCGACGTAATCCGCCACCTCTCCCCGCATCTGGGGCCACCAAAAGTCCCTGGCCACTAATTCTATTGTCTTCTCCTTGCCGAAGTGGCCCGCACTGGGGGCGTCGTGCAATTGCTGCAGAACCTTTGCACGAAGCTCGTCGTTTGGCACGTAGAGGGCACCCTTGCGAGTCAAGAGCCCGTCTCGCAACTGGAACTCATCGTCTCTCTGCGACCCGCTGCGCAGCTCCTCCATCTTGGATTGTGCAAATTGATCCGCTTGCAACGCGCGTCGCACCGCGTCCAGGTCGACTGCGATGGCTGCGCACGCCCACGCCTGCGGTGCGAAAATGTGCTTCGCTGCTATTGGTGCCGTCTCCTCAAGGTATTGCGGTTTCCTGGAGAGTGCGTCGGCTATAACATTGGAGTCCCCCGGGATGTATTCTATTTTGAAGTCGAAATCCGCAAAGAATTCTGCCCAGCGCATGTGTCTTTGGGTCTGCAGCTTCGCCGTTCGCCAATACTCTAAGTTCTTGTGATCCGTGCACACTTGCACTGTGTGCTTGGCTCCTATGAGGAAGTGTCGCCACGCTTTGAAAGCTGCATGAATGGCCAACAGCTCCCTGTCCCATATGGTGTAGTTCTGCTCCGCCTTGCTGAGCTTCCGGGAGTAGAAGGCGCCCGGCCTCCAATTGCCTTGCGGATCCTCCTGCAGAAGGACGGCTCCAACCGCTCTGTCTGACGCGTCGGTTTCTACCCGCATAGGCCTGCCGGGATTCACGTGCAGTAGCTGTTCCTCGGAGGCGAAGAGGCTTTTAAGCTTCCGAAAAGAGCGCTCTGCCTGTTCCGTCCAAACGAACTTCTTCTTCTTGGAACTGAGGGTGTCCGTGATTGCTGCCGTCTCCTTTGCAAAACCTTTGATGAATTTGCCATAAAAATTGGCAAATCCGATGAATCTCTGGACTTCCTTCCGATTGCGTGGGCTCTTCCAGTCCAACACCGCTTGGACCTTGACTCTGTCCATGGCCAGCCCCTCGTCGGACAGCTTGTAGCCAAGGAAATCCACCTCCGTCACATCAAACTGGCATTTCTCCAACTTGGCGTACAGCCTGTGCTCCCGCAACCTCTGTAGGACCTCCTTTACATCCTTCTCGTGAGCTTTCGGCGATTCCGAGAAAATCAGGATGTCGTCGAGAAAACATACACACTTCTTGTAGAGGAGTCCCGCCAGCACGTGATGCATAAATGCTTGGAAAACGTGGCTGCCATTTTGGAGACCAAACGGCATAACTCTGTATTCATACGTGCCCAGAGGCGTGAACATGGCAGTCTTCCACTCATCGCCCTTCCGGATGCGGATGAGGTTGTACGCTCCACGCAAATCCAACTTGGTGAAGATCTTACCCTTCCTAACGGTCGCTAGGAGGTCGTCAATCTTGGGCATGGGGAAGGCCTTGGGCTTAGTCAGTCTGTTTATGAATCTATAGTCCACAACGAGTCTTTTTTGGGGCGTGTCTTTCTTCTTCACAAAGAAAACAGGACTGCCTCCCACTGCTTTGGATTCCCGGATGAACCCGCGCTTCAGATTATGCTCTATGAACTCTCTGAGCTCTTGCATCTCGTCCTCAGACATGGAATACAGCTTTGCAGTTGGCAGTTGCGCCCCCGGCACCAGGTCGATCGCACAGTCGTAAGGCCTGTGAGGCGGCAACTTGTCAGCTTCTTTCTCGCAGAAAACCTCCAAGAATCCTTCGTACTTGTGAGGCACTGCCTGCACCATGCCCAGTTGCAGCTGCTGCTCAGCCCCCTCCTCCTGATTGGTTTGGATGCAATGCTGAGCACAATACGATGAGCAGAAGGTGATTTGCCGCTGGTACCACGCTACAGCGGGACTATGCCTCTCCAGCCAACTCATGCCCAACACAATGGGCGTGTCTGACAGGTGGGTGACATTGAAGCTAATGACTTCTCGATGATTTCCAATCTGCATCACCATGGGAGGCGTCTGCTGCACAACTTGCCCTCCCAGCAATTTCCTGCCGTCCACCGTGACCACGTTCAGAGGCGTCGTTGCAGGCAGGAGCGCTATGCTATGCTGCTTGACAAATTGTATTCCCACAAAATCCGCATTGCTCCCTGAATCAATCGTGATGGGAACTTCCAGGGAGTGTCCATTCGGCAGCTGAAGGGTTGCAGTGAGTTGCACTGCTGGCTTGGGTGGTAAAGGGTCTGTGCGTTGCAAGGGTGCTGGGGACTGTTCTACAGATCCGCCTGGCTGAGCCCCAGTAGCTCCGCTTCCAGCCAGGCACTGTCGTTTCCCTGAGGCTGCTCTCTTTGCACCACTTACGCTGCCACTGTTGCTAGAGCTGCAGTGTGTTTTTGGAGCCTCTGGGGGCACTCTTTCGCCATATGGTGTGCACTGTCACAGATGTAACATTTCCTGGTCCCTCTAGGAGGCTTCGCCTTCACTGCACCGGAAACAGGGGCTCTGGATGGTGTCTGAGCCCTAGCACCACCAATTTCCATCGGCTCTTCTCCCTGCCTCCCCAAGGGCGAGGGGTGCGTTTGGCTGAAGTCCCTGGGGACAAAAGGGGGGGTTCTCGCTGGTGCACGCGCCTGGGGTCCCTCCCCCTCGTGCCACGGGCGTCCCTCATGTCGTATTCCGATTGCCAAAGCCCTCTGCACTACGTGTTCTAGGGTCTGGGGTCTATCTCCTCTGGCGATCTCATCCTTGACGGGGGGGCTAAGACCTTCCCAGAACAGATCTCTTACTGGTTTACTATCCTTCTCCCAGCCCAACGCAGTTAGTAACGCAAAGAATCTGGAATGATATTGACGTACAGTGGCTTTGCCTTGCCGCAGTCTGTGCATCTGCCTACGAGCAATATCCACATCCACAGATGACTGGAAACAAGCATCCATCGCTTTAATAAATTCATCAGAATTGCGGCGGGCAGGGCCATCTTCGCGCCACAAATTGCGCAACCAAGCTCTGGCCTCCCCATGCAAATGCGAAATTATGAACTCCACTTTTTCCTCCTCATCTTTAAAATCATGACGAAGCAAATGCAGTACATACACGACGTCTGCCCTGAAGTTAGGGTAGTTTTGCAGGTTGCCATCAAAGTGCGTAACTAGGGCGCCCCCCCGCCGTCCAAGTGCAACTCCCTCCGATCTGGAACCCGGGACCCCTGCCCCGCTTGCATGCTCCCACCTTGTTCGCAGGTCCTGGCAAGCCTTCTCCATTTCGTCATTCTTCTTCTGAGATGCAATGACTGCAGCTGTGAGGTCGGTAACCTGCTTCCTCAGCGTAAGCAGCTGTTCCTCCGTGCTCATGGCTGCTCCCGTTGGTGAGCTTTGCAAAAAAAATTTTTTTGCGTTCTTGAGAGGGTACTTACTCTCAGAGCCACCCGTCTGGTCCCAGCTCACAAGAGACCCAAATCCGATCCAGTTTATTTACAAAAAGTCTTTATTGAAGATCATTGCTCCATTTACATTCCATCTCTGTGACTCTACGTCTGTAACGTTAGACCGCTGAAGTACCCTCTGAATCCGTACCGCCTCTACACCAATTTAAGAGGCTTGTGCTGGACCACCTCTTCCTCTCCTTCCTTTTCCGCAGGGTCTTTCTGCCCCCCTGGGTTCCCCCTCGCCGGGACTCGCCCGAGGCTGAATCCTCTGACGCCTCTGCCCCCCTCCTTCTAGCTTTGGGGCCGGGCTCCTCCCCAGGGCTCTCCTCACTTCCGCGCGCCTCTACATTTGAACTTGGCGCGCGTACGTTGCTTCTGACCTTTCTCTCGACCGCTACACTGCTCCCGGTGCTGCTCTCCACCCCTTCCGGCTGAGCGTCCTGCTCCGATCTCCTTCCCCTGTCTCCTTCTTGCTCTGCTCCCTCTGACACACTGGTAACTCCAACCCCTTCACTCCG
>NW_028113137.1:572500-575000 GCF_964234715.1 Podarcis melisellensis | reverse complement strand
ACAGTCTGTACTGTTGGAGGTTTTCCCACGGGAACGGGAGACTGGATGTGACGTATACTGGTTTCCTGTTTTTCCCTGCTCTTTGCAGTTTCAGTTTGTGATTCTCTCCGTGCTTTAGAGGAGAGATGACGCTTTCTCTGCTCTCGCAGAGGGAAGATGTTTTTCTGTAACTTACCAGCTTTGAACTGTAAATAAAGTAGTATAGAGCATGTTGGCTCATACTTCTCATCATTCCGCTGTGCACTGGACACTGCTTATCAACAACATTTGGTTTCGGGCCCAGAAAAATGCAGTGTTTTGAGATTGGTCTTCAGAAGTCGGGCTCCTGGCAAAGGAATAAAGGAGCAAAGAGGATCGGAACAGCAGCAGAGAGACGGAACGCAAGGTATCTGCTCTGCGCGTCAAGATGATTGATGAAGGTATGTGCTACTGCTCCGGGCAGCCTGCCAGCTTCTAATTAATGGCTTTATGGCTGGACTTTGAACTTTTAATAGCCGGTTTTGCCGCGGCACAGGCAATTGGCTCAAAGGGACGCTATGCTGGGAAAGTGAAAGTAACTTTTAGAAGTGCTGTTGTTTCAAAGCAGCTGCAGAATTCAGTGACGCAGCAGGAATTAGGACATAGAGAAAGCACTTGGGGACTTTCGCTTTTGAACTTGCTTTTGGAATGCAGTTTGAAACAGCTGCAGATAAGCAACGTAGCATACAGAAAGCAGCACAGGCAAGGCAGAGGCTGTTTTGAGATTGCCTTTGGATTGAAGCAGCTGTACACAGAAGCAGCATGTATACAGCAGCTTGATTTAAAGCAGCATAGATGATGCAGGAGGCAAATGCCAGAGTCATGATGGCTAGCTGCAGAAGGCTGGATGAGGCAAGTGGGGAATTTGATACCACTGATCAGCCAAATGCTCAACTCACAGTAGCTTGTGAAACTGCCATGATTCAGAATGTAGCAGATCGGCGGGGTGATAGCTGCATGGGAAAGGGGGAGTCTTCACAGACGTCATCCCATAGTGCAGTGGAACCACCAGATGGCGCCAAAGCTTTGAAGGCAGTGAAATGCTACTCGTGTGGACGTCTAGGCCATATGAAGAGGGAATGCAAATATCCCAGGGCCAAGACAGAGCAGCGCAGCGGAAGCTCGTCGCGTGGAAAAGGCCAGAGCAAAGGCAAAGGTCCGGTGTCCAGGACAACGCAGCACAAGGCAATGGTCTCACGCTACGCTCCAAAGGTTGCAAAGGTTGCAGAGGTTGCAGAGGTCCAGAAGACGTCTAGATCTTTCTTCGTTGTTGATTCAGCTGCAACGCATCACATGTGCAACGATAAGCGACTGTTCGTGTCTTTTACACCGCAGGAAGGTGCGATTCACCAGGCAGATGGCCACACGATCCCCAGTAAAGGCTACGGAACTGTTGTTCTTCACAGTTTGGACTTATCGATACAGGATGTTCTTTATGTGCCGGCCGCGAAACATAATCTGCTTAGCGTTGGACAGCTGATGGAGCGGAAAATAGACGTTTCCTTTAAGAACAATAGATGCATCATCACCAAGAAAAATGATTATCAATTGTATGCTGAATTTGTTGATCGTTTGTTTGTTTTGTATTATGATGATGTTGTGCAGGATGACACTTGTTGCATTGCAGGTTCTAACAAAAGTTTGCATGCAGAATGTATTCACGATTTTCACAGGAAATTTGCTCATTTGCATTTTGAGGCAGTATCTAAAATGCCTGCCTTGGTTGAAGGTATGACTATTAAACCCTGCAGGTACCACATGAAGTGCAAGGCATGCGCAGCAAACAAGGTGAAAATGGCTGCGAAAGGTAAGGTGTCTAGTAGGCAAGCTACAGAACCATACCAAATTATTCATGCTGATTTGGTTGGACCACTAGCGCCCTCTTTGGGTGGGAATAAGTACTTCATGGTTCTTGTTGATGCATTTTCCAGGTATATTTTTGTGTATAATCTCAAGCAGAAATCAGAGGCTTTTCCTAGGTTCAAGGAATTCTGTGCTTGGTTGGAAAATGTGCATGGTAAGAAGATAAAAATTCTTTTTACTGACCGGGGGGGAGAATTCACTTCTCAGCAGTTTGAAGCTTTTCTGGCTGAGAAAGGAATTCAACATGATTTGTCTAGTCCTCGCTCGCCATGGCAGAATGGGCTTGCGGAACGGGCAAATCAGACTTTGCTTCAAGGGTTAAAAACCTTGCTGCATGATGCAAATCTTCCAGAGAGTTATTGGGCCGAAGCTCTCTCATGTTTCACTTACAGTTATAATCGCAGGTTATCTTCAGCGATTGGTTGTACCCCCTATGAGAAGATGTTTGGCAAGAAGCCATACATCAAACACATGAAAATTTTTGGTTCGGACATGTGGGTTCACTCACCACAAAACACCAAGTTAGACAAGCGTGGATTGCATGGTATCTTTCTAGGTTATCAGAAAGGGTCTTACAGAATAATGATGACTGAGTCTAAGGAGATTAAGCTCACAAGAA
>NW_028113137.1:390000-392500 GCF_964234715.1 Podarcis melisellensis | reverse complement strand
AGGGTTAGGGTTAGGGTTAGGTCTAGGATGAATGAACACCACAAGAACAATCCAAGATTAGGGTTAGGGTTAAGGTTAGGGTTAGGGTTAGGGTTAGGGTTAGGGTTAGGGTCAATGAACACCACAAGAACAATCCAAGATTAAGGTTAGGGTTAGGGTTAGGGTTAGGGTGAATGAACACTGCAAGAACAATCCAAGATTAGGGTTAGGGTTAGGGTTACGGTTAGGGTTAGGGTTAGGGTTAGGGTTAGGGTTAGGGTTAGGGTTAGGGTTAGGGTCAAGAACAATCCAAGCTTAGGGTTAGGGTTAGGGTTGGGGTTAGGGTTAGGGTTAGGGTTAGGGTTAGGGTTAGGGTTAGGGTTAGGGTTAGGGTTAGGGTTAGGGTTAGGGTTAGGGCTAGGGCTAGGGTTAGGGTTAGGGTTAGGGTGAATGAACACCGCAAGAACAATCCAAGCTTCGGGTTAGGGTTAGGGTTTGGGTTAGGGTTAGGGTTAGGGTTCGGGTTAGGGTTAGGGTTAGGGTTAGGGTTAGGGTTAGAGTTAGGGTTAGGGTTAGGATGAATGAAGACCCCAAGAACAATCCAAGATTAGGGTTAGGGTTAGGGTTAGGGTTAGGGTTAGGGTTAGGGTTAGGGTTAGGGTTAGGGTTAGGGTGAATGAACACCGCAAGAACAATCCAAGCTTAGGGTTAGGGTTAGGGTTTGGGTTAGTGTTAGGGTTAGGGTTAGGGTTAGGGTTAGGGTTAGGGTTAGGATGAATGAACACCACAAGAACAATCCAAGATTAGGGTTAGGGTTAGGGTTAGGGTTAGGGTTAGGGTTAGGGTTAGGGTTAGGGTCAATGAACACCACAAGAACAATCCAAGATTAAGGTTAGGGTTAGGGTTAGGGTTAGGGTTAGGGTGAATGAACACTGCAAGAACAATCCAAGATTAGGGTTAGGGTTAGGGTTAGGGTTAGGGTTAGGGTTAGGGTTAGGGTTAGGGTTAGGGTTAGGGTTAGGGTTAGGGTTAGGGTTAGGGTCAAGAACAATCCAAGCTTAGGGTTAGGGTTAGGGTTGGGGTTAGGGTTAGGGTTAGGGTTAGGGTTAGGGTTAGGGTTAGGGTTAGGGTTAGGGTTAGGGTTAGGGCTAGGGTTAGGGTTAGGGTGAATGAACACCGCAAGAACAATCCAAGCTTCGGGTTAGGGTTAGGGTTTGGGTTAGGGTTAGGGTTAGGGTTAGGGTTAGGGTTAGGGTTAGGGTTAGGGTTAGGGTTAGGGTTAGGATGAATGAAGACCCCAAGAACAATCCAAGATTAGGGTTAGGGTTAGGGTTAGAGTTAGGGTTAGGGTTAGGGTTAGGGTTAGGGTTAGGGTTAGGGTTAGGGTTAGGGTTAGGGTGAATGAACACCGCAAGAACAATCCACGAATAGGGTTAGGGTTAGGGTTAGGGTTAGGGTTAGGGTTAGGATAAGGGTTAGGGTTAGGGTGAATAAACACCACAAGAACAATCCAAGATTAAGGTTAGGGTTAGGGTTAGGGTTAGGGTTAGGGTTAGGGTGAATGAACACCGCAAGAACAATCCACGATTAGGGTTAGGGTTAGGGTTAGGGTTAGGGTTAGGGTTAGGGTTAGGGTTAGGGTTAGGGTTAGGGTTAGGGTTAGGGTTAGGGTTAGGTTTAGACTTAGGTTTAGGTTTAGGTTTAGGGTTAGGGTTAGGGTTAGGGTTAGGGTTAGGGTTAGGGTTAGCGTTAGGGTTAGGGTTAGGGTTAGGGTTAGGGTTAGGGTTAGGGTTAGGGTCAAGAACAATCCAAGCTTAGGGTTAGGGTTAGGGTTAGGGTTAGGGTTAGGGTGAATGAACACCGCAAGAACAATCCAAGCTTAGGGTTAGGGTTAGGGTTAGGGTTAGGGTTAGGGTTAGGGTTAGGGTTAGGGTTAGGGTTAGGGTTAGGGTTAGGGTTAGGGTTAAGGTTAGGGTTAGGGTTAGGGTTAGGGTTAGGGTTAGGGTGAATGAACACCGCAAGAACAATCCAAGAATAGGGTTAGGGTTAGGGTTAGGGTTAGGGTTAGGGTTAGGGTTAGGGTTAGGGTTAGGGTTAAGGTGAATGAACACCGCAAGATCAATCCAAGAATAGGGTTAGGGTTAGGGTTAGGGTTAGGGTTAGGGTTAGGGTTAGGGCTAGGGCTAGGGCTAGGGTTAGGGTTAGGGTTAGGGTTAGGGTTAGGGTTAGGGTTAGGGTTAGGGTTAGGGTTAGGGTTAGGGTTAGGGTTAGGGTTAGGGCTAGGGTTAGGGTTAGGGTTAGGTTTAGGGTGAATGAACACCACAAGAACAATCCAATATTAAGGTTAGGGTTAGGGTTAGGGTTAGGGTTAGGGTTAGGGTGAATGAACACCGCAAGAACAATCCAAGATTAGGGTTAGGGTTAGGGTTAGGGTTAGGGTTAGGGTGAATGAACACCGCAAGAACATTCCAAGAATAGGGTTAGGGTTAGGGTTAGGGTTAGGGTTAGGGTTAGGGTTAGG
>NW_028113137.1:372500-375000 GCF_964234715.1 Podarcis melisellensis | reverse complement strand
CTACTCCCACAGCACACAGCACATGGCTTCAGCAATGGCGTTGATGCAAGGGCGTGGCCAAGGCAGCAATCTACGCTGGTTGATCGACAGTGGTGCATCTCACCACCTGGTGGCGCCATCTAGTGTCCGTTTGCAGAATTGCAGACATTTGCAAACCCCTAAAGTTGTGACAATGGCAGATTCAACTAAACGTTCCTTAGAGACTGTAGGCACAGTGTTCTTAAATTGTTTGCAAACAGAAATTGATGCCTACGTGCTAAAGGGACTGAAGGGGTGTATTTTGTCTGTGTCAGAACTTGATAGAAATGGGTTTAAAACTGTGTTTGAAAATGGGGTTTGCACTATTTCAAAGAATAACGTATCTCTTTTGCAGGTGGAATGCAGAAATGGGTTATATTATTTTGAGACAAGTCCAGATGAAGTTGAACAGGTTCATGCTGGTTGTGTGAACACGCCTACCCATAATTCTTGTGTTCATTTATGGCACCGCCGTTTAGGGCATATTAATTTTCAGTATGTTAAAAGGCAACCTGAATTATCAGAAGGGTGCAAATTGAACAAATGTACTAAGTATTTGGATTGTACTGCATGCAAAAGTGCGAAGGTTCATAGATGCAGCTATCTCAGTTCAGATAGGAAATCTGACAAAGTATTCCAACTTGTGCATATGGACCTATGTGGCCCAATGCCTGTTGCTAGCATGGGAGGTTCGAAGTATGCACTGTGTCTCTCGGATGACAAAACAAAGGTTACATGGTTTTTTCCTCTCAAAACAAAAGCAGATACTGCAGAAACAGTTAAAAATTGGGTTCATGCGGTAGAACTTGAATTCGGTACTAGAGTACTTGCTTTTCAGACAGACAGAGGGTCAGAATTTACCGGGTCTGTGTTGCAGAATTTCTTTAAGAAAAAGGGAATTAAGCATCGTCTGTCTACACCTTATTCCCCCCAAGAAGGAGGCGTGGCCGAACGTAAAAATAGGGTTCTGCAAGAGTTGGCAAACTCTATGTTGTTTGATGCTAAACTTCCTCAAAGTTACTGGGCGGAAGCCTGGCAGGCGGCTACTCATATTCTGAACCGAGTATATAATTCGGTAATTGATACTACGCCTTATTTTGCTTTATATGGGAAGAAGCCCAAAGTTAATTACTTTCGGGTGTTTGGATCTCAAGCCTATGTACTTATCCCAAAAGCGTTAAGGAAAAAGGGAAGTCCAAGGGCTAGGAAACTCATCTTTTGCGGGTACGAACCACATGCCAAATCTTGGAGGTTTGTGGACCCAGGTGGGGATACTACAAGAGTGGTCCTCAGTAGGAGCGCTGATTTTTGTGAGCAGTCCGGATGGACTCACTTACACGCTAACCCTGACATTTTGAGAGATGATTTAGGCATTCATGCTGAGAAAGAAAGTCCAGAGAGTGGTGAGCCAGAAGGGGATGGTGCACATGGTTCAGATGCAGATTCTGATCAGGCACGAGGTTCTTCTCCTAAGGTAGAAAAGCCAGAATCTAGGAGTGCTCCAACTTCGCCAGTCAGTAGGCCTAGCAGACAGCAAAAGCAAAGCAGGTCACCTGCAACACCAAGCCCAAGGGAGGTATCTAAACGGAGGTCTTTATCCCTAGAGGCACGTCCAGACATAAAGTCTGAGACAGATTCTGACAGCCAACGGTCAGAGGGGGCACAAGAGGAGCAATTGCGCAGGTCAAAACGCGCCACGAAGGGCAAGCCGCCAGAGCGGTTTAAGGTGACAAGTGTATACGTAAATATGGCACAGTGTGAGCCAGAAAGCTATATGGAAGTACAACAGCTTCCAAGCTCAGAAGCCGTAAAGTGGCAGGAAGCAATGGAAAAAGAGATGGCTTCAATGAAGTCTCTCGGTGTGTTTACAAGTACAGAGCTTCCGAAAGGGCAACAAGCTGTAGGTTGTCGATGGGTATATCGTTTAAAGCCCACAACTACTGAAGAGTTGCAATATAAAGCCCGACTAGTTGCAAAAGGGTTTTCGCAGCGCAAAGGTGTTCACTATTCTCAAATCTATGCCCCTACTTCAAGATCGGAGTCATTAAGAATGCTTCTAGCCTCTTCAGCTAAGAAGGGAAATAAGCTGTTTCATTTTGATGTCAATGTGGCTTATTTAAATGCAGACTTACAGGAGGAAGTCTATATGACACCACCACCAGGTTTTGAAGGAGACAAGCCAAACCAGGTCTGGCGCCTACACAAATCCATTTATGGGTTGAAACAGTCCGCCCGTAATTGGAATTCCTGCTTAAACGATGCTCTAGAGAGCATGGGGTTCAGAAAGAGCGCAGCAGATGCGTGTCTTTATCTAAAAGGCTCGGGATGTGAACAAGAAGCAGTTTTGATATTTGTTGACGATTTATTATACAGTGGAAAGGATGATAAACTTGCACAACAATTTGCCACAAAGCTTGGAGAAAGGTTTCAGATAAAATCACTAGGCAATGTATCTGTTTATCTAGGAGTTAAAATTCAGCAA
>NW_028113137.1:315000-320000 GCF_964234715.1 Podarcis melisellensis | reverse complement strand
TCTGTTCTCTCCTAATCCTGCTCCCTCCGAGAGGCTGACGACTCCACCCCCTTTACTCCGTTCCGGCTGAGACGTCTCTTGCTTCCTCTGTCTTCCACTGGGCTCCTCTCCGCTTCTCCCTTCTCCTCCCCTTTGCTTGATTAAGGTAACCCCCTTTTGAGAATCCTCTGACTCGCTGCTCAGACTCGTGGATTCCCTCAGAATTCCGTCATCTTCTTCCTCATCCTTCTGCCCCTCCTCCCACTCGCTCTCCGTCTCCTCTGTCATCTCCTCCTCTCTCCCAGAAACCCTGACATCCATCCCCCCCTCGAAGCCCCCCCTTCCCCCCTCCCGCTCGCCGGGGACCGGTTGTGGAAACTGCGGCTCTTCGGGGGTAGGCTCAGGATACAGGTCGTCTACGTCAATGTTCTCTGCTGGCAGTTCTGTGTAAGTGTATTCGAAGTCGGGTTCTTCCCCCAAATGCTTCTCAGTCTCTGCTTCCATCGCTACTTCCTCCGGTGCTGCCCGCCAAGGACCTATCAGCCACCTCTTACGCCATTCCTCCTCTGGCTGCTCCTCCCACCAATAAGGGGTTTCCGTGTCCACCCCCGAGCACGATCCCCTGGGCGGGCTTGATTCTGGTGTTCTTTCCTCGGGGGAAGAGAAACCCCTGAACGTGCTATCTGACAATGTGGGTGTGAAAAGCCAGTCATCAAAGTACTCAGCTGGCATGGGTCTATGTGGGAAAAGTGCATGGAACTCTTCTTTCAAAAGGGGTTCGTCTAACTCGTAGCCTGGCACCCAACTATTAGCAGCGGCTGGTGTGCCCTCCCTGGCGAGAAAATATTCAACTCCCTCCTCCCCCCATCTCGAGTCCAGTATCTCTGTGACCTCGTTAAGAGGTTCTGGTCTTGGCGATTCCCCCCTCTCAGGCGCCCTCCTACGTGGCTCTGGGGGTGCTCCTGACTCTTGAAACCTGTGTGGGGTTTTGTAGGGAGTGAGCACCGACCTATGAAAGACCGGGTGCACCCTGGAACCTTCCGGAAGGGCTAGACGAAAAGCCACCGGATTGATCTTAGCCTCAACTTGATATGGCCCTAGCTGCCTGTGTCCTAACTTCTTCTTGGCCAATGACCTGGCCGGCATCGCGTGGGCTGCTAACCACACCCAGTCCCCAACCTGGATGTCCTCTCCCGCCCTCCTGTGCTTATCGGCCTGCACCTTATACGCCTGTTTTGCCAGCTCCAAATGTCTCCGCAGCTCCTCGTGCACCTCTTGCAACTCCGCTGCAAACTGGTCGGCATCTTGAGGCCCCCCCCCTCCTGGTGCCGCAAATCTCGGGAAGGTTCTGGGATGACGGCCATTGTTCGCGAAGAAAGGCGTCACCCCGGTGGAAGCGTGTTTCGTGTTGTTGTAGGCGAATTCAGCCATCGGCAGATAGTCCACCCACGCCGCAGGTCGCTGGTTGGCGTAGCACCGCAGGTACTGCTGCATGATCGCGTTGACCCTCTCCGCTTGACCGTTGGTTTGTGGATGCCTCGCCGATGTCAGGTTGATTTTGACGTGCAAGATGCCCAGAAGCTTTCGCCAGAAAGTGGAAACAAACTGGCGCCCCCTGTCGGACAAGACGGACTGCGGAAGTCCATGCACTCTGAAGACGTGATCGATGAAGAGCTTTGCGGTCTGTTCTGCCGTCGCCACCTTGGCACAAGGGATGAAGTGCGCCATCTTGGTGAACAAGTCCACCACCACTAACACCGCCGTCTTACCTCTGGAGCTGGGCAGGTCTGTAACAAAGTCCAACGCTACCCTCTCCCATGGTTGCTGCGGTGTCTCCAGCGGTTCTAGCAATCCCGCCTGCTTCTGGTGCACTGGTTTGGACCTCTGGCAGATATCACACCTGGCGACGTAGTCCGCCACCTCTCCTCTCATCTGGGGCCACCAAAAGTCTCTAGCCACCAACTCCATCGTCTTCTCTTTGCCGAAATGGCCTGCACTAGGGGCGTCATGCAACTGTTGCAGAACCTTGGCTCGAAGATCGTCGGTGGGCACGTAAAGGGCACCCTTACGAGTCAAAAGTCCATCTTGTAATTGAAACTCATCGTTGTGTCGCGACCCTCCGCGTAGCTCCTCCATCTTAGACTGTGCAAACTGATCCCTTTGCAACGCGCGTCGCACCGCGTCCAGGTCGACTGCGATGGTAGCGCACGTCCACGCCTGCGGTGCGAAAATGTGCTTTGCTGCGATTGGAGCTGCTTCCTCCAAGTATTGCGGCTTTCGGGACAGCGCGTCTGCAATAACATTGGAGTCTCCTGGGATGTATTCTATTTTGAAGTCGAAGTCCGCAAAGAACTCCGCCCAGCGCATGTGTCGCTGGGTCTGCAACTTAGCCGTCCGCCAATACTCTAAGTTCTTGTGATCCGTGCGGACCTGCACCGTGTGCTTGGCTCCTATTAAGAAGTGTCGCCACGCTTTGAAAGCTGCATGAATGGCCAACAACTCCCTGTCCCATATGGTATAATTGCGCTCCGTCTTGCTGAGCTTCCGGGAGTAGAACGCACCCGGTCTCCAGTTGCCTTGTGAATCCTCTTGCAAAAGAACGGCCCCAACCGCTCTATCTGACGCATCGGTCTCTACCCGCATGGGTCTGCCGGGATTCACGTGGAGCAGCTGCTCTTCGGAGGCGAAAAGACCTTTAAGCGTCCGGAAGGACCGCTCCGCTTGTTCGGTCCAGACGAACTTCTTCTTCTTGGAACTGAGGGTGTCAGTGATCGCCGCCGTCGCGTTCGCAAAACCTTTAATAAACTTGCGGTAAAAATTGGCAAAGCCGATGAACCTCTGGACCTCTTTCCGATTTCGAGGGCTTTTCCAGTCCAACAGCGCTTGAACCTTAGCCCTGTCCATGGCCAGTCCCTCGTCGGACAACTTGTAGCCAAGGAAATCAACCTCTCTGACATCAAACTGGCACTTTTCCAACTTGGCGTACAGCCTGTGTTCCTTCAGCCTCTGCAGGACCTCCCTCACGTCCTTATCGTGATCCTCCGGCGATTCCGAGAAAATCAGGATATCGTCGAGAAAGCAGACACACTTTTTGTAGAGGAGACCTGCTAGCACGTGGTGCATAAATGCTTGAAAAACGTGGCTGCCATTTTGGAGGCCGAAAGGCATGACTCTGTATTCGTATGTGCCCAGAGGGGTGAACATGGCGGTCTTCCACTCATCTCCTTTCCGGATGCGGATGAGATTGTAAGCTCCACGTAGGTCCAGCTTGGTGAAAATCTTGCCCCTCCTGACGGTCGCTAAAAGGTCGTCAATCTTGGGCATGGGGAAAGCTTTGGGCTTAGTCAAGCTGTTGATGAACCTGTAATCCACTATAAGCCTTTTTTGGGGCGTGTCCTTCTTCTTCACAAAGAAAACAGGGCTGCCTCCCGCTGCTTTAGATTCCTGGATGAAACCTCGCTTGAGGTTATGGTCTATGAACTCCCGAAGCTCTTGCATTTCGTCCTCCGACATGGAGTACAGCTTGGCAGCAGGCAATTGCGCCCCTGGCACTAAATCAATCGCGCAGTCGTAAGGTCTATGAGGCGGCAACTTGTCAGCTTCCTTCTCACAGAAAACCTCCAAGAATTCCTGGTACTTGTGAGGCACTGTTTGCACCATACCCAGATGCAATGGCTGCTCAGCTTCTCCTCCCTGATCGGTCTGAAAGCAATGCTGAGCACAATACGATGAACAAAAGTTGATCTGCCTCTGGTACCACGCAACCGCGGGACTGTGCCTCTCCAGCCAACTCATGCCTAACACGATGGGTGTGTCCGATAAGTGGGTGACATTGAAACTAATAAGCTCTCGATGGTTGCCAATCTGCATCATCATGGGAGGGGTTTGCTGTACCACTTGCCCCCCCAGCAACTTCCTGCCGTCCACCGTGACCACGTTCAGAGGCGTCGTTGCAGGCAGGAGCGCCATGTTGTGCTGCTTAACGAACTGCAGTCCCATGAAGTCGGCGTTGCTTCCCGAATCGATCGTTATTGGAACCTCGAGGAGTCTCCCATCAGGCAACTGGAGTGTTGCTGTGAGCAGAACTGCCGGTTTGGGAGGCAAAGGGTCCACGCTCTGCAGTGATGCTGGGGGCTTGTCTACAGATCCGCCTGGCTGAGCCCCAGTAGCTCTGCTTCCAGCCAGGCACTGTCGTTTCCCTGAAGCTGCTCCCCTGGTTGCACCTCTGCTGTTACAGTTGCCAGCGCTGCAGTGTGCTTCTGGAGCCTCTGGGGGCACTCTTTCGCCATATGGTGCGCACTGTCACAGATGTAACACTTCCTGGTTCCTCTAGGAGGCTTCGCTTTGGCTGCACCAGGGACAGGGCTCTGGGATGGCTTCTGAGCCCTAGCACCACCAATCTCCATTGGCTCCTCTCTGTCCTTCCCCATTGGCGAGGGGTGCGCACGGCTGAAGTCCCTGTGCACAAAAGGGAGAGTCCTCGCTTGCGCACGCGCTTGGGGCCCGTCCTCCTCGTGCCACGGACGCCCCTCATGTCGAATTCCAATAGCTAAAGCCCGTTGCACCACGTCTTCTAGGGTCTGGGGTCTGTCCCCCCTAGCGATCTCATCCTTGATGGGGGGGCTCAATCCCTCCCAAAAAAGATCTCTGACCGGTTTACTGTCCTTTGGCCAATCTAAGGCGGTGAGCAATGCAAAAAATTTAGAGTGGTATTGGCGCACAGTCGCTTTCCCCTGCCTCAGCCCGTGCATTTGACGGCGCGCAATGTCCACATCCACAGAGGATTGAAAACAAGAATCCATCGCTTTGATGAACGCAGTTGAATCGCGACGGGCCGGTCCATCTTCGCGCCACAAATTGCGTAGCCAAGCCCTGGCCTCCCCATGCAGGTGCGAAACAATGAACCCCACTCTCTCCTCCTCATCTTTAAAATCGTGACGGAGTAAGTGCAGTGCATATACAACGTCCGCTCTGAAATTGGGATAGTCTTGCAAGTTGCCATTAAAATGCGGAACTAGGGC
>NW_028113137.1:120000-122500 GCF_964234715.1 Podarcis melisellensis | reverse complement strand
GTCTGCCTTTAATCAACTAAGACAGCTGGGCATTCCTTTCTCTATGGAGCAGCAGTCATACATATTGTTGTCTTCTCTTGATAAAAGCTATGAGACTCTAGCTCTAACTTTGGAAGCTATGCCTTCAACTGAATTAACCCTTGAATACATTTCTTCTCGGCTTGCGGATGAACAGGATAAAAGGCAAAGAGAAAGAGGTTTGTCTTTAAAGGGGAGTTATGCTGTGCCTAAGAGTGTTGATGCTGAGTTTGAGCACACAGTAAATGCTTTTGCAGCTAGACACTGTTTTCGCTGTGGTTCCCCTTCCCACCTAATCAGGAATTGCACACGTGAACCTGGTCAAGACAGCAACAAGGCCGTTACCCCTAGTTACCAGACAAGGAGTTCCAGGGGACGTCGAAGAAGAGGAGGAGGTCGTGGCTACTCCCACAGCACACAGCACATGGCTTCAGCAATGGCGTTGATGCAAGGGCGTGGCCAAGGCAGCAATCTACGCTGGTTGATCGACAGTGGTGCATCTCACCACCTGGTGGCGCCATCTAGTGTCCGTTTGCAGAATTGCAGACATTTGCAAACCCCTAAAGTTGTGACAATGGCAGATTCAACTAAACGTTCCTTAGAGACTGTAGGCACAGTGTTCTTAAATTGTTTGCAAACAGAAATTGATGCCTACGTGCTAAAGGGACTGAAGGGGTGTATTTTGTCTGTGTCAGAACTTGATAGAAATGGGTTTAAAACTGTGTTTGAAAATGGGGTTTGCACTATTTCAAAGAATAACGTATCTCTTTTGCAGGTGGAATGCAGAAATGGGTTATATTATTTTGAGACAAGTCCAGATGAAGTTGAACAGGTTCATGCTGGTTGTGTGAACACGCCTACCCATAATTCTTGTGTTCATTTATGGCACCGCCGTTTAGGGCATATTAATTTTCAGTATGTTAAAAGGCAACCTGAATTATCAGAAGGGTGCAAATTGAACAAATGTACTAAGTATTTGGATTGTACTGCATGCAAAAGTGCGAAGGTTCATAGATGCAGCTATCTCAGTTCAGATAGGAAATCTGACAAAGTATTCCAACTTGTGCATATGGACCTATGTGGCCCAATGCCTGTTGCTAGCATGGGAGGTTCGAAGTATGCACTGTGTCTCTCGGATGACAAAACAAAGGTTACATGGTTTTTTCCTCTCAAAACAAAAGCAGATACTGCAGAAACAGTTAAAAATTGGGTTCATGCGGTAGAACTTGAATTCGGTACTAGAGTACTTGCTTTTCAGACAGACAGAGGGTCAGAATTTACCGGGTCTGTGTTGCAGAATTTCTTTAAGAAAAAGGGAATTAAGCATCGTCTGTCTACACCTTATTCCCCCCAAGAAGGAGGCGTGGCCGAACGTAAAAATAGGGTTCTGCAAGAGTTGGCAAACTCTATGTTGTTTGATGCTAAACTTCCTCAAAGTTACTGGGCGGAAGCCTGGCAGGCGGCTACTCATATTCTGAACCGAGTATATAATTCGGTAATTGATACTACGCCTTATTTTGCTTTATATGGGAAGAAGCCCAAAGTTAATTACTTTCGGGTGTTTGGATCTCAAGCCTATGTACTTATCCCAAAAGCGTTAAGGAAAAAGGGAAGTCCAAGGGCTAGGAAACTCATCTTTTGCGGGTACGAACCACATGCCAAATCTTGGAGGTTTGTGGACCCAGGTGGGGATACTACAAGAGTGGTCCTCAGTAGGAGCGCTGATTTTTGTGAGCAGTCCGGATGGACTCACTTACACGCTAACCCTGACATTTTGAGAGATGATTTAGGCATTCATGCTGAGAAAGAAAGTCCAGAGAGTGGTGAGCCAGAAGGGGATGGTGCACATGGTTCAGATGCAGATTCTGATCAGGCACGAGGTTCTTCTCCTAAGGTAGAAAAGCCAGAATCTAGGAGTGCTCCAACTTCGCCAGTCAGTAGGCCTAGCAGACAGCAAAAGCAAAGCAGGTCACCTGCAACACCAAGCCCAAGGGAGGTATCTAAACGGAGGTCTTTATCCCTAGAGGCACGTCCAGACATAAAGTCTGAGACAGATTCTGACAGCCAACGGTCAGAGGGGGCACAAGAGGAGCAATTGCGCAGGTCAAAACGCGCCACGAAGGGCAAGCCGCCAGAGCGGTTTAAGGTGACAAGTGTATACGTAAATATGGCACAGTGTGAGCCAGAAAGCTATATGGAAGTACAACAGCTTCCAAGCTCAGAAGCCGTAAAGTGGCAGGAAGCAATGGAAAAAGAGATGGCTTCAATGAAGTCTCTCGGTGTGTTTACAAGTACAGAGCTTCCGAAAGGGCAACAAGCTGTAGGTTGTCGATGGGTATATCGTTTAAAGCCCACAACTACTGAAGAGTTGCAATATAAAGCCCGACTAGTTGCAAAAGGGTTTTCGCAGCGCAAAGGTGTTCACTATTCTCAAATCTATGCCCCTACTTCAAGATCGGAGTCATTAAGAATGCTTCTAGCC
>NW_028113138.1:617500-627500 GCF_964234715.1 Podarcis melisellensis | reverse complement strand
GGTTAGGGTTAGGGTTAGGGTTAGGGTTACGATTAGGGTTAGGGTGAATGAACACCGCAAGAACAATCCAAGATTAGGGTTAGGGTTAGGGTTAGGGTTAGGGTTAGGGTTAGGGTTAGGGTTAGGGTTAGGATGAATGAACACCACAAAAGCAATCTAAGTTTAGGGTTAGGGTTAGGGTTAGGGTTGGGGTTGGGGTTAGGGTTAGGGTTAGGGTTAGGGTTAGGATGAATGAACACCGCAAGAACAATCCAAGATAAGCGTTAGTGTTAGTGTTAGGGTTAGGGTTAGGGTTAGGGTGAATGAACACCGCAAGAGCAATCCAAGATTAGGGTTAGGGTTAGGGTGAGGTTTAGGGTTAGGGTTAAGGTTAGGGTTAGGGTTAGGGTTAGGGTTTTAGGGTTAGGGTTAGGGTTAGGGTTAGGGTTAGGGTTAGGGTGAATGAACACCGCAAGAACAATCCAAGATTAGGGTTAGGGTTAGGGTTAGGGTTAGGGTTAGGGTTAGGGTTAGGGTTAGGGTTAGGGTTAGGGTTAGGGTTAGGGTTAGGATGAATGAACACCGCAAGAACAATCCGAGATTAGGGTTAGGGTTAGGGTTAGGGTTATGATGAATGAACACTACAAGAACAATCCAAGATTAGGGTTAGGGTTAGGGTTAGGGTTAGGGTTAGGGTTAGGGTTAGGGTTAGGGTTAGGGTTAGGGTTAGGGTTAGGGTTAGGATGAATGAACACCACAAGAACAATCCAAGAATAGGATTAGGATTAGGGTTAGGGTTAGGGTTAGGGTTAGGGTTAGGGTTAGGGTTAGGGTGAATGAACACCGCAAGAACAATCCAAGATTAGGGTTAGGGTTAGGGTTAGGGTTATGATGAATGAACACTACAAGAACAATCCAAGATTAGGGTTAGGGTTAGGCTTAGGGTTAGGGTTAGGGTTAGGGTTAGGGTTAGGGTTAGGGTTAGGATGAATGAACACCACAAGAACAATCCAAGAATAGGATTAGGGTTAGGGTTAGGGTTAGGGTTAGGGTTAGGGTTAGGGTTAGGGTTAGGGTTAGGGTGAATGAACACCGCAAGAACAATCCAAGAATAGGGATAGGGTTAGGGTTAGGGTTAGGGTTAGGCTTAGGGTTAGGCTTAGGGTTAGGGTGAATGAACACCGCAAGAACAATCCAAGAATAGGGTTAGGGTTAGGGTTAGGGTTAGGGTTAGGGTTAGGGTTAGGGTTAGGGTTAGGATGAATGAACACCGCAAGAACAATCCAAGATTAGGGTTAGGGTTAGGGTTAAGGTTAGGGTTAGGGTTAGGGTTAGGGTTAGGGTTAGGGTTAGGATGAATGAGCACCACAAAAACAATCCAAGATTAGGGTTAGGGTTAGGGTTAGGGTTAGGGTTAGGGTTAGGGTTAGGGTTAGGGTTAGGGTTAGGGTTAGGGTGAATGAACACCGCAAGAACAATCCAAGATTAGGGTTAGGGTTAGGGTTAGGGTTAGGGTTAGGGTTAGGGTTAGGGTGAATGAACAACGCAAGAACAATCCAAGATTAGGGTTAGGGTTAGGGTTAGGGTTAGGGTTAGGGTTAGGGTTAGGGTTAGGGTTAGGGTTAGGGTAAGGGTAAGGGTTAGGGTTAGGGTAAATGAACACCACAAGAACAATCCAAGAATAGGGTTAGGGTTAGGGTTAGGGTTAGGGTTAGGGTTAGGGTTAGGGTTAGGGTTAGGGCTAGGGTTAGGGTTAGGGTTAGGGTTAGGGTTAGGATGAATGAACACCAGAAGAACAATCCAAGATTAGGGTTAGGGTTAGGGTTACGGTTAGGGTTAGGGTTAGGGTTAGGGTTAGGGTTAGGGTTAGGGTGAATGAAAACCGCAAGAACAATCCAAGATTAGGGTTAGGGTTAGGGTTAGGGTTAGGGTTAGGGTTAGGGTTAGGGTTAGGGTTAGGGTTAGGGTTAGGGTTAGGGTTAGGGTTAGGGTTAGGGTTAGGGTTAGGGTTAGGGTTAGGGTTAGGGTTAGGGATAGGGTAAGGGTTAGGATGAATGAACACCGCAAGAACAATCTAAGATTAGGGTTAGGGTTAGGGTTACGGTTAGGATGAATGAACACTACAAGAACAATCCAAGATTAGGATTAGGGTTAGGGTTAGGGTTAGGGTTAGGGTTAGGGTTAGGGTTAGGGTTAGGGTTAGGGTTAGGGTTAGGGTGAATGAACACCGCAAGAACAATCCAAGATTAGGGTTAGGGTTAGGGTTAGGATTAGGGTTAGGGTTAGGGTTAGGGTTAGGGTTAGGGTTAGGGTTAGGGTTAGGGTTAGGATGAATGAACACCACAAGAACAATCCAAGATTAGGGTTAGGGTTAGGGTTAGGGTTAGGGTTAGGGTTAGGGTTAGGGTTAGGGTGAATGAACACCGCAAGAACAATCCAAGAATAGGGATAGGGTTAGGGTTAGGGTTAGGGTGAATGAACACCGCAAGAACAATCCAAGAATAGGGTTAGGGTTAGGGTTAGGGTTAGGGTTAGGGTTAGGGTGAATGAACACCGGAAGAACAATCCAAGAATAGGGTTAGGGTTAGGGTTTGGGTTAGGGTTAGGGTTAGGGTTAGGGTTAGGGTTAGGGTTAGGGTTAGGGTTAGAGTTAGGGTTAGGGTTAGGGTTAGTTTGAATGAACACCGCAAGAACAATCCAAGATTAGGGTTAGGGTTAGGGTTAGGGTTAGGGTTAGGGTGAATGAAATCCGCAAGAACAATCCAAGATTCGGGTTAGGGTTAGGGTTAGGGTTAGGGTTAGGGTTGGGGTTAGGGTTAGGGTTAGGGTTAGGGTAAGGGTGAATGAACACCGCAAGAACAATCCAAGAATAGGGTTAGGGTTAGGGTTAGGGTTAGGGTGAATGAAATCCGCAAGAACAATCCAAGATTAGGGTTAGGGTTAGGGTTAGGGTTAGGGTTAGGGTTAGGGTTAGGGTTAGGGTTGGGGTTGGGGTTAGGGTTAGGGTTAGGGTTAGCGTTAGGGATAGGTTTAGGGTTAGGGTTAGGGTTAGGGTTAGGGTGAATGAACACCGCAAGAACAATCCAAGAATAGGGTTAGGGTTAGGGTTAGGGTTAGGGTTAGGGTTAGGGTTAGGGTTAGGGTTAGGATGAATGAACACCGCAAGAACAATCCAAGATTAGGGTTAGGGTTAGGGTTAGGGTTAGGGTTAGGGTTAGGGTTAGGGTTAGGATGAATGAACACCACAAGAACAATCCAAGATTAGGGTTAGGGTTTGGGTTAGGGTTAGGGTTAGGGTTAGGGTTAGGGTTAGGGTTAGGGTGAATGAACACCGCAAGAACAATCCAAGATTAGGGTTAGGGTTAGGGTTAGGGTGAGGTTTAGGGTTAGGGTTAGGGTTAGGGTTCGGGTTCGGGTTCGGGTTCGGGTTCGGGTTAGGGTTAGGGTTAGGGTTAGGGTTAGGGTGAATGAACACCGCAAGAACAATCCAAGAATAGGGTTAGGGTTGGGGTTAGGGTTAGGGTTAGGGTTAGGGTTACGATTAGGGTTAGGGTGAATGAACACCGCAAGAACAATCCAAGATTAGGGTTAGGGTTAGGGTTAGGGTTAGGGTTAGGGTTAGGGTTAGGGTTAGGGTTAGGGTTAGGGTTAGGATGAATGAGCACCACAAAAACAATCCAAGATTAGGGTTAGGGTTAGGGTTAGGGTTAGGGTTATGGTTAGGGTTAGGGTTAGGGTTAGGGTTAGGGTTAGGGTGAATGAACACCGCAAGAACAATCCAAGATTAGGGTTAGGGTTAGGGTTAGGGTTAGGGTTAGGGTTAGGGTTAGGGTTAGGGTGAATGAACAACGCAAGAACAATCCAAGATTAGGGTTAGGGTTAGGGTTAGGGTTAGGGTTAGGGTTAGGGTTAGGGTTAGGGTTAGGGTTAGGGTAAGGGTAAGGGTTAGGGTTAGGGTAAATGAACACCACAAGAACAATCCAAGAATAGGGTTAGGGTTAGGGTTAGGGTTAGGGTTAGGGTTAGGGTTAGGGTTAGGGTTAGGGTTAGGGCTAGGGTTAGGGTTAGGGTTAGGGTTAGGGTTAGGATGAATGAACACCAGAAGAACAATCCAAGATTAGGGTTAGGGTTAGGGTTACGGTTAGGGTTAGGGTTAGGGTTAGGGTTAGGGTTAGGGTTAGGGTGAATGAAAACCGCAAGAACAATCCAAGATTAGGGTTAGGGTTAGGGTTAGGGTTAGGGTTAGGGTTAGGGTTAGGGTTAGGGTTAGGGTTAGGGTTAGGGTTAGGGATAGGGTAAGGGTTAGGATGAATGAACACCGCAAGAACAATCTAAGATTAGGGTTAGGGTTAGGGTTACGGTTAGGATGAATGAACACTACAAGAACAATCCAAGATTAGGATTAGGGTTAGGGTTAGGGTTAGGGTTAGGGTTAGGGTTAGGGTTAGGGTTAGGGTTAGGGTTAGGGTTAGGGTGAATGAACACCGCAAGAACAATCCAAGATTAGGGTTAGGGTTAGGGTTAGGATTAGGGTTAGGGTTAGGGTTAGGGTTAGGGTTAGGGTTAGGGTTAGGGTTAGGGTTAGGGTTAGGATGAATGAACACCACAAGAACAATCCAAGATTAGGGTTAGGGTTAGGGTTAGGGTTAGGGTTAGGGTTAGGGTTAGGGTGAATGAACACCGCAAGAACAATCCAAGAATAGGGATAGGGTTAGGGTTAGGGTTAGGGTGAATGAACACCGCAAGAACAATCCAAGAATAGGGTTAGGGTTAGGGTTAGGGTTAGGGTTAGGGTTAGGGTGAATGAACACCGGAAGAACAATCCAAGAATAGGGTTAGGGTTAGGGTTTGGGTTAGGGTTAGGGTTAGGGTTAGGGTTAGGGTTAGGGTTAGGGTTAGGGTTAGGGTTAGGGTTAGGGTTAGAGTTAGGGTTAGGGTTAGGGTTAGTTTGAATGAACACCGCAAGAACAATCCAAGATTAGGGTTAGGGTTAGGGTTAGGGTTAGGGTTAGGGTGAATGAAATCCGCAAGAACAATCCAAGATTCGGGTTAGGGTTAGGGTTAGGGTTAGGGTTAGGGTTAGGGTTGGGGTTAGGGTTAGGGTTAGGGTTAGGGTAAGGGTGAATGAACACCGCAAGAACAATCCAAGAATAGGGTTAGGGTTAGGGTTAGGGTTAGGGTGAATGAAATCCGCAAGAACAATCCAAGATTAGGGTTAGGGTTAGGGTTAGGGTTAGGGTTAGGGTTAGGGTTAGGGTTAGGGTTAGGGTTGGGGTTGGGGTTAGGGTTAGGGTTAGGGTTAGCGTTAGGGATAGGTTTAGGGTTAGGGTTAGGGTTAGGGTTAGGGTGAATGAACACCGCAAGAACAATCCAAGAATAGGGTTAGGGTTAGGGTTAGGGTTAGGGTTAGGGTTAGGGTTAGGGTTAGGGTTAGGGTTAGGGTTAGGATGAATGAACACCGCAAGAACAATCCAAGATTAGGGTTAGGGTTAGGGTTAGGGTTAGGGTTAGGGTTAGGGTTAGGGTTAGGGTTAGGGTTAGGGTTAGGATGAATGAACACCACAAGAACAATCCAAAATTAGGGTTAGGGTTTGGGTTAGGGTTAGGGTTAGGGTTAGGGTTAGGGTTAGGGTGAATGAACACCGCAAGAACAATCCAAGATTAGGGTTAGGGTTAGGGTTAGGGTGAGGTTTAGGGTTAGGGTTAGGGTTAGGGTTCGGGTTCGGGTTCGGGTTCGGGTTCGGGTTAGGGTTAGGGTTAGGGTTAGGGTGAATGAACACCGCAAGAACAATCCAAGAATAGGGTTAGGGTTGGGGTTAGGGTTAGGGTTAGGGTTAGGGTTACGATTAGGGTTAGGGTGAATGAACACCGCAAGAACAATCCAAGATTAGGGTTAGGGTTAGGGTTAGGGTTAGGGTTAGGGTTAGGGTTAGGGTTAGGGTGAATGAACACCACAAGAACAATCTAAGTTTAGGGTTAGGGTTAGGGTTAGGGTTAGGGTTAGGGTTAGGGTTGGGGTTAGGGTTAGGGTTAGGGTTAGGGTTAGGGTTAGGGTTAGGGTTAGGGTTAGGGTTAGGATGAATGAACACCGCAAGAACAATCCAAGATAAGCGTTAGTGTTAGTGTTAGGGTTAGGGTTAGGGTTAGGGTTAGGGTGAATGAACACCGCAAGAGCAATCCAAGATTAGGGTTAGGGTTAGGGTTAGGGTTAGGGTTAGGGTGAGGTTTAGGGTTCGGGTTAAGGTTAGGGTTAGGGTTAGGGTTAGGGTTAGGGTTTTAGGGTTAGGGTTAGGGTTAGGGTTAGGGTGAATGAACACCGCAAGAACAATCCAAGATTAGGGTTAGGGTTAGGGTTAGGGTTAGGGTTAGGGTTAGGGTTAGGGTTAGGGTTAGGATGAATGAACACCGCAAGAACAATCCAAGATTAGGGTTAGGGTTAGGGTTAGGGTTAGGATGAATGAACACTACAAGAACAATCCAAGATTAGGGTTAGGGTTAGGGTTAGGGTTAGGGTTAGGGTTAGGGTTAGGGTTAGGGTTAGGGTTAGGGTTAGGGTTAGGGTTAGGGTTAGGGTTAGGATGAATGAACACCACAAGAACAATCCAAGATTAGGATTAGGATTAGGGTTAGGGTTAGGGTTAGGGTTAGGGTTAGGGTTAGGGTTAGGGTGAATGAACACCGCAAGAACAATCCAAGAATAGGGATAGGGTTAGGGTTAGGGTTAGGGTTAGGGTTAGGGTTAGGCTTAGGGTTAGGGTTAGGGTTAGGGTGAATGAACACCGCAAGAACAATCCAAGAATAGGGTTAGGGTTAGGGTTAGGGTTAGGGTTAGGGTTAGGGTTAGGGTTAGGATGAATGAACACCGCAAGAACAATCCAAGATTAGGGTTAGGGTTAGGGTTAGGGTTAGGGTTAGGGTTAGGGTTAGGGTTAGGGTTAGGGTTAGGGTTAGGATGAATGAACACCACAAAAACAATCCAAGATTAGGGTTAGGGTTAGGGTTAGGGTTAGGGTTAGGGTTAGGGTGAATGAACACCGCAAGAACAATCCAAGATTAGGGTTAGGGTTAGGGTTAGGGTTAGGGTTAGGGTTAGGGTTAGGGTTAGGGTTAGGGTTAGGGTTAGGGTAAGGGTTAGGATGAATGAACACCGCAAGAACAATCTAAGATTAGGGTTAGGGTTAGGGTTACGGTTAGGATGAATGAACACTACAAGAACAATCCAAGATTAGGGTTAGGGTTAGGGTTAGGGTTAGGGTTAGGGTTAGGGTTAGGGTTTTAGGGTTAGGGTTAGGGTTAGGGTTAGGGTTAGGGTTAGGGTTAGGGTGAATGAACACCGCAAACACAATCCAAGATTAGGGTTAGGGTTAGGGTTAGGGTTAGGGTTAGGGTTAGGGTTAGGGTTAGGGTTAGGGTTAGGGTTAGGGTTAGGGTTAGGGTTAGGGTTAGGATGAATGAACACCGCAAGAACAATCCAAGATTAGGGTTAGGGTTAGGGTTAGGGTTAGGGTTAGGGTGAATGAACACCGCAAGAACAATCCAAGATTAGGGTTAGGGTTAGGGTTAGGGTTAGGGTTAGGGTTAGGGTTAGGGTAAGGGTTAGGATGAATGAACACCGCAAGAACAATCTAAGATTAGGGTTAGGGTTAGGGTTACGGTTAGGATGAATGAACACTACAAGAACAATCCAAGATTAGGGTTAGGGTTAGGGTTAGGGTTAGGGTTAGGGTTAGGGTTAGGGTGAATGAACACCGCAAGAACAATCCAAGATCAGGGTTAGGGTTAGGGTTAGGGTTAGGATGAATGAACACCACAAGAACAATCTAAGTTTAGGGTTAGGGTTAGGGTTAGGGTTAGGGTTAGGGTTGGGGTTAGGGTTAGGGTTAGGGTTAGGGTTAGGGTTAGGGTTAGGGTTAGGATGAATGAACACTACAAGAACAATCCAAGATTAGGGTTAGGGTTAGGGTTAGGGTTAGGGTTAGGGTTAGGGTTAAGGTTGGGGTTAGGGTTAGGGTTAGGGTTAGGGTTAGGGTTAGGGTTAGGGTTAGGGTTAGGATGAATGAACACCGCAAGAACAATCCAAGATAAGCGTTAGTGTTAGTGTTAGTGTTAGGGTTAGGGTTAGGGTTAGGGTGAATGAACACCGCAAGAGCAATCCAAGATTAGGGTTAGGGTTAGGGTTAGGGTTAGGGTGAGGTTTAGGGTTCGGGTTAAGGTTAGGGTTAGGGTTAGGGTTAGGGTTAGGGTTAGGGTTTTAGGGTTAGGGTTAGGGTTAGGGTTAGGGTGAATGAACACCGCAAGAACAATCCAAGATTAGGGTTAGGGTTAGGGTTAGGGTTAGGGTTAGGGTTAGGGTTAGGGTTAGGGTTAGGGTTAGGGTTAGGGTTAGGGTTAGGATGAATGAACACCGCAAGAACAATCCAAGATTAGGGTTAGGGTTAGGGTTAGGGTTAGGATGAATGAACACTACAAGAACAATCCAAGATTAGGGTTAGGGTTAGGGTTAGGGTTAGGGTTAGGGTTAGGGTTAGGATGAATGAACACCACAAGAACAATCCAAGATTAGGATTAGGATTAGGGTTAGGGTTAGGGTTAGGGTTAGGGTTAGGGTTAGGGTTAGGGTTAGGGTGAATGAACACCGCAAGAACAATCCAAGAATAGGGATAGGGTTAGGGTTAGGGTTAGGGTTAGGGTTAGGGTTAGGGTTAGGGTTAGGGTTAGGGTTAGGCTTAGGGTTAGGGTTAGGGTTAGGGTGAATGAACACCGCAAGAACAATCCAAGAATAGGGTTAGGGTTAGGGTTAGGGTTAGGGTTAGGGTTAGGATGAATGAACACCGCAAGAACAATCCAAGATTAGGGTTAGGGTTAGGGTTAGGGTTAGGGTTAGGGTTAGGGTGAATGAACACCGCAAGAACAATCCAAGATTAGGGTTAGGGTTAGGGTTAGGGTTAGGGTTAGGGTTAGGGTTAGGGTAAGGGTTAGGATGAATGAACACCGCAAGAACAATCTAAGATTAGGGTTAGGGTTAGGGTTACGGTTAGGATGAATGAACACTACAAGAACAATCCAAGATTAGGGTTAGGGTTAGGGTTAGGGTTAGGGTTAGGGTTAGGGTTAGGGTTAGGGTTAGGGTTAGGGTGAATGAACACCGCAAGAACAATCCAAGATCAGGGTTAGGGTTAGGGTTAGGGTTAGGATGAATGAACACCACAAGAACAATCTAAGTTTAGGGTTAGGGTTAGGGTTAGGGTTAGGGTTAGGGTTAGGGTTGGGGTTAGGGTTAGGGTTAGGGTTAGGGTTAGGGTTAGGGTTAGGATGAATGAACACTACAAGAACAATCCAAGATTAGGGTTAGGGTTAGGGTTAGGGTTAGGGTTAGGGTTAGGGTTAAGGTTGGGGTTAGGGTTAGGGTTAGGGTTAGGGTTAGGGTTAGGGTTAGGGTTAGGATGAATGAACACCGCAAGAACAATCCAAGATAAGCGTTAGTGTTAGTGTTAGTGTTAGGGTTAGGGTTAGGGTTAGGGTGAATGAACACCGCAAGAGCAATCCAAGATTAGGGTTAGGGTTAGGGTTAGGGTTAGGGTGAGGTTTAGGGTTCGGGTTAAGGTTAGGGTTAGGGTTAGGGTTAGGGTTAGGGTTTTAGGGTTAGGGTTAGGGTTAGGGTTAGGGTGAATGAACACCGCAAGAACAATCCAAGATTAGGGTTAGGGTTAGGGTTAGGGTTAGGGTTAGGGTTAGGGTTAGGGTTAGGGTTAGGGTTAGGGTTAGGGTTAGGGTTAGGGTTAGGGTTAGGGTTAGGGTTAGGATGAATGAACACCGCAAGAACAATCCAAGATTAGGGTTAGGGTTAGGGTTAGGGTTAGGATGAATGAACACTACAAGAACAATCCAAGATTAGGGTTAGGGTTAGGGTTAGGGTTAGGGTTAGGGTTAGGGTTAGGGTTAGGGTTAGGGTTAGGATGAATGAACACCACAAGAACAATCCAAGATTAGGATTAGGATTAGGGTTAGGGTTAGGGTTAGG
>NW_028113138.1:585000-587500 GCF_964234715.1 Podarcis melisellensis | reverse complement strand
GTTTATGCACCAACTACTGGTGCTGAAGAAACTGAAATTGACCAATTCTATGAAGACTTACAACACCTTATAGAAGTGACACCAAAGAAGGATGTTCTTCTCATCATAGGGGATTGGAATGCTAAAGTAGGGAGTCAAGAGATAAAAGGAACAACTGGCAAGTTTGGCCTTGGAGATCAAAACGAAGCAGGGCAAAGGCTAATAGAGTTCTGTCAAGAGAACAAGCTGGTCATCACAAACACGCTTTTCCAACAACACAAGAGACGACTCTACACATGGACATCACCAGATGGGCAGCATCAAATCAGATTGATTATATTCTCTGCAGCCAAAGATGGAGAAGCTCTATACAGTCAGCAAAAACAAGACCTGGAGCTGACTGTGGCTCAGATCATCAGCTTCTTATAGCAAAATTCAAGCTTAAACTGAAGAAAGTAGGAAAAACCACTGGGCCGGTAAGATACAATCTAAGTCAAATCCCTTATGAATACACAGTGGAAGTGAGGAACAGGTTTAAGGATTTAGATTTGGTGGACAGAGTGCCTGAAGAACTATGGATGGAGGCTCGTAACATTATACAGGAGGCAGCAACGAAAACCATCCCAATGAAAAGGAAATGCAAGAAAGCAAAGTGGCTGTCCAATGAGGCCTTACAAATAGCGGGGGAGAGAAGGCAAGCAAAATGCGAGGGAGATGGTGAAAGATACAGGAAATTGAATGCAGATTTCCAAAGAATAGCAAGGAGAGACAAGAAGACCTTCTTAAACGAGCAATGCAAAGAAATAGAGGAAAGCAATAGAATGGGAAGAACCAGAGATCTGTTCAAGAAAATTGGAGATATGAAAGGAACATTTCGTACAAAGATTTCCATAATAAAGGACAAAAGTGGAAAGGACCTAACAGAAGCAGAAGACATCAGGAAGAGGTGGCAAGATTACACAGAGGAATTATACCAGAAAGAAATGGATGTCCCGTATACCCCAGGTAGTGTGGTTGCTGACCTTGAGCCAGACATCCTGGAGAGTGAAGTCAAATGGGCCTTAGAAAGCACTGCAAATAACAAGGCCAGTGGAAGTGACGGTATTCCAGCTGAACTATTTAAAATTTTAAAAGATGATGCTGTTAAGGTGCTACACTCAATATGCCAGCAAGTTTGGAAAACTCAGCAGTGGCCAGAAGATTGGAGAAGATCAGTCTACATCCCAATCCCAAAGAAGGGCAGTGCCAAAGAATGCTCCAACTACCGCACAATTGCACTCATTTCACACGCTAGCAAGGTTATGCTTAAAATTCTACAAGGAAGGCTCAAGCAGTATGTGGACCGAGAACTCCCAGAAGTGCAAGCTGGATTTAGAAGAGGCAGAGGAACCAGAGACCAAATTGCAAACATGCGCTGGATTATGGAGAAAGCTAGAGAGTTCCAGAAAGACATCTACTTCTGCTTCATTGACTATGCAAAAGCCTTTGACTGTGTCGACCACGGCAAACTATGGCAAGTTCTTAAAGAAATGGGAGTGCCAGATCACCTCATCTGTCTCCTGAGAAATCTCTATGTGGGACAAGAAGCTACAGTTAGAACTGGATATGGAACAACTGATTGGTTCAAAATTGGGAAAGGAGTACGACAAGGCTGTATTTTGTCTCCCTGCTTATTTAACTTATATGCAGAAATCATCATGCGAAAGGCTGGGCTGGATGAATCCCTAGCCGGAATTAAGATTGCCGGAAGAAATATCAACAACCTCAGATATGCAGATGACACAACCTTGATGGCAGAAAGTGAGGAGGAATTAAAGAACCTTTTAATGAGGGTGAAAGAGGAGAGCGCAAAATATGGTCTGAAGCTCAACATCAAAAAAACGAAGATCATGGCCACTGGTCCCATCACCTCCTGGCAAATAGAAGGGGAAGAAATGGAGGTAGTGAGAGATTTTACTTTCTTGGGCTCAATGATCACTGCAGATGGTGACAGCAGCCACGAAATTAAAAGACGCCTGCTTCTTGGCAGAAGGGCAATGACAGGCCTAGACAGCATCTTGAGAAGTAGAGACATCACCTTGCCAACAAAGGTTCGTATAGTTAAAGCTATGGTTTTCCCAGTAGTGATGTATGGAAGTGAGAGCTGGACCATAAAGAAGGCTGATCGCCGAAGAATTGATGCTTTTGAATTATGGTGCTGGAGGAGACTCTTGAGAGTCCCATGGACTGCAAGAAGATCAAACCTCTCCATACTGAAGGAAATCAACCCTGAGTGCTCACTGGAAGGACAGATTGTGAAGCTGAGGCTCCAGTACTTTGGCCACCTCATGAGAAGAGAAGACTCCCTGGAGAAGACCCTGATGTTGGGAAAGATGGAGGGCACAAGGAGAAGGGGGCGACAAAGGAGGAGATGGTTGGATAGTATTTTCGAGGCTACCAGCATGAGTTTGACCAAACTGCGGGAGGCAGTAGAGGACAGAGGTGCCTGGCGTTCTCTGGTCCATGGGGTCACGAAGAGTCG
>NW_028113138.1:545000-547500 GCF_964234715.1 Podarcis melisellensis | reverse complement strand
GGTAGGGTTAGGGTTAGGGTTAGGGTTAGGGTTAGGTTTAGGTTTAGGGTTAGGGATAGGCTTAGGGTTAGGGTTAGGGTTAGGGTTAGGGTTAGGGTTAGGGTTAGGATGAATGAACACTACAAGAACAATCCAAGATTAGGGTTAGGGTTAGGGTTAGGGTTAGGGTTAGGGTTAGGGTTAGGGTTAGGGTTAGGGTTAGGGTTAGGGTTAGGGTTAGGGTTAGGATGAATGAACACCACAAGAACAATCCAAGATTAGGGTTAGGGTAAGGGTAAGGGTTAGGGTTAGGGTTAGGGTTAGGGTTAGGGTTAGGGTTAGGGTGAATGAACAACGCAAGAACAATCCAAGCTTAGGGGTAGGGTTAGGGTTAGGGTTAGGTTTAGGGTGAATGAACACCGCAAGAACAATCCAAGATTAGTGTTAGTGTTAGGGTTAGGGTTAGGGTTAAGGTTAAGGTTAGGGTTAGGGTTAGGGTTAGGGTTAGGGTGAATGAACACCGCAAGAGCAATCCAAGATTAGGGTTAGGGTAAGGGTAAGGGTTAGGGTTAGGGTTAGGGTTAAGGTTAGGGTTAGGGTAAGGGTTAGGGTTTGGTTTAGGGTGAATGAACACCGCAAGAACAATCCAAGCTTAGGGGTAGGGTTAGGGTTAGGGTTAGATTTAGGTTTAGGGTTAGGGATAGGGTTAGGGTTAGGGTTAGGGTTAGGGTTAGGGTTAGGGTTAGGGTGAATGAACGCCGCAAGAACAATCCAAGCTTAGGGTTAGGGTTAGGGTTAGGGTTAGGGTTAGGGTTAGGGTTAGGGTTAGGGTTAGGGTTAGGATGAATGAACACCACAAGAACAATCCAAGATTAGGGTTAGGGTTAGGGTTAGGGTGAATGAACAACGCAAGAACAATCCAAGATTAGGGTTAGGGTTAGGGTTAGGGTTAGGGTTAGGGTTAGGGTTAGGGTTAGGGTTAGGGTTAGGGTTAGGATGAATGAACACCACCAGAACAATCCAAGATTAGGGTTAGGGTTAGGTTTAGGGTTAGGGTTAGGGTTAGGGTGAATGAACAACGCAAGAACAATCCAAGATTAGGGATAGGGTTAGGGTTAGGGTTAGGGTTAGGGTTAGGGTTAGGGTTAGGGTGAATGAACACCGCAAGAACAATCCAAGATTAGGGTTAGGGTTAGGGTTAGGGTTAGGGTTAGGGTTAGGGTTAGGATGAATGAACACTACAAGAACAATCCAAGATTAGGGTTAGGGTTAGGGTTAGGGTTAGGGTTAGGGTTAGGGTTAGGGTTAGGTTTAGGTTTAGGGTTAGGGTTAGGGTTAGGGTTAGGGTTAGGGTTAGGGTTAGGGTTAGGGTTAGGGTTAGGGTTAGGGTTAGGGTTAGGGTTAGGGTTAGGGTGAGGGTTAGGGTTAGGGTTAGGGTGAATGAGCACTGCAAGAACAATCCAAGATTAGGGTTAGGGTTAGGGTTAGGGTTAGGGTTAGGGTTAGGGTTAGGGTGAATGAACACCGCAAGAACAATCCAAGAATAGGGTTAGGGTTAGGCTTAGGGTTAGGGTTAGGGTGAATGAACACCGGAAGAACAATCCAAGAATAGGGTTAGGGTTAGGGTTAGGGTTAGGGTTAGGGTTAGGCTTAGGGTTAGAGTTAGGGTTAGGGTTAGGGTTAGGGTTAGGGTGAATGAACACCGCAAGAACAAACCAAGGTTAGGGTTAGGGTTAGGGTTAGGGTTAGGGTTAGGGTTAGGGTTAGGGTTAGGGTGAATGAACACCGTAAGAACAATCCAAGAATAGGGTTAGGGTTAGGGTTAGGGTTAGGGTGAATGAAATCCGCAAGAACAATCCAAGATTAGGGTTAGGGTTAGGGTTAGGGTTAGGGTTAGGGTTGGGGTTAGGGTTAGGGTTAGGGTTAGGGTTAGGGTTAGGGTTAGGGTTAGGGTGAATGAACACCGCAAGAACAATCCAAGGTTAGGGTTAGGGTTAGGGTTAGGGTTAGGGTTAGGGTTAGGGTTAGGGTTAGGGTTAGGGTGAGGGTGAGGGTTAGGGTGAGGGTTAGGGTGAATGAGCACCGCAAGAACAATCCAAGATTAGGGTTAGGGTTAGGGTTAGGGTTAGGGTTAGGGTTAGGGTTAAGGTTAGGGTTAGGGTTAGGGTTAGGGTTAGGGTTAGGGTGAATGAACACCGCAAGAGCAATCCAAGATTAGGGTTAGGGTTAGGGTTAGGGTGAATGAACACCGCAAGAACAATCCAAGCTTGGGGTTAGGGTTAGGGTTAGGGTTAGGGTTAGGGTTAGGGTTAGGGTTAGGGTTAGGGTTAGGGTTAGGGCTAGGGTTAGGGTTAGGGTTAGGGTTAGGATTAGGGTGAATGTACACCGCAAGAACAATCCAAGATTAGGGTTAGGGTTGGGGTTAGGGTTAGGGTTAGGGTTAGGGTTAGGGTTACGATTAGGGTTAGGGTGAATGAACACCGCAAGAACAATCCAAGATTAGGGTTAGGGTTAGGGTTAG
>NW_028113138.1:380000-382500 GCF_964234715.1 Podarcis melisellensis | reverse complement strand
TAGGGTTAGGGTTAGGGTTAGGGTTAGGGTTAGGGTTAGGGTTAGGGTTAGGGTTAGGGTTAGGATGAATGAACACCACAAGAACAATCCAAGAATAGGGTTAGGGTTAGGGTTAGGGTTAGGGTTAGGGTTAGGGTGAGGGTGAGGGTTAGGGTAAGGGTTAGGGTTAGGGTTAGGGTGAATGAACACCGCAAGAACAATCCAAGATTAGGGTTAGGGTTAGGGTTAGGGTTAGGGTTAGGGTTAGGGTTAGGGTTAGGGTTAGGGTTAGGGTTAGGGTTAGGGTTAGGGTTAGGGTTAGGGTTAGGGTTAGGGTTAGGGTTAGGATGAATGAACACTACAAGAACAATCCAAGATTAGGGTTAGGGTTAGGGTTAGGGTTAGGGTTAGGGTTAGGGTTAGGATGAATGAACACTACAAGAACAATCCAAGATTAGGGTTAGGGTAAGGGTTAGGGTTAGGGTTAGGGTTAGGGTTAGGGTTAGGGTTAGGGTGAATGAACAACGCAAGAACAATCCAAGATTAGGGTTAGGGTTAGGGTTAGGGTTAGGGTTAGGGTTAGGGTTAGGGTTAGGGTTAGGGTTAGGGTTGGGTTAGGGTTAGGGTAAGGGTTAGGGTTAGGGTTAGGGTTAGGGTGAATGAACACCGCAAGAACAATCCAAGATTAGGGTTAGGGTTAGGGTTAGGGTTAGGGTTAGGGTTAGGGTTAGGGTTAGGATGAATGAAAACTACAAGAACAATCCAAGATTAGGGATAGGGTTAGGGTTAGGGTTAGGGTTAGGGTTAGGGTTAGGATGAATGAACACTACAAGAACAATCCAAGATTAGGGTTAGGGTAAGGGTTAGGGTTAGGGTTAGGGTAAGGGTTAGGGTTAGGGTTAGGGTTAGGGTGAATGAACACCGCAAGAACAATCCAAGATTAGGGTTAGGGTTAGGGTTAGGGTTAGGGTTAGGGTTAGGGTTAGGGTTAGGATGAATGAAAACTACAAGAACAATCCAAGATTAGGGTTAGGGTTAGGGTTAGGGTTAGGGTTAGGGTTAGGGTTAGGGTTAGGATGAATGAACACTACAAGAACAATCCAAGATTAGGGTTAGGGTAAGGGTTAGGGTTAGGGTTAGGGTTAGGGTTAGGGTGAATGAACAACGCAAGAACAATCCAAGATTAGGGTTAGGGTTAGGGTTAGGGTTAGGGTTAGGGTTAGGGTTAGGGTTGGGTTAGGGTTAGGGTAAGGGTTAGGGTTAGGGTTAGGGTTAGGGTGAATGAACACCGCAAGAACAATCCAAGATTAGGGTTAGGGTTAGGGTTAGGGTTAGGGTTAGGGTTAGGGTTAGGGTTAGGGTTAGGGTTAGGATGAATGAACACCACAAGAACAATCCAAGAATAGGGTTAGGGTTAGGGTTAGGGTTAGGGTTAGGGTTAGGGTTAGGGTGAGGGTGAGGGTTAGGGTAAGGGTTAGGGTTAGGGTTAGGGTGAATGAACACCGCAAGAACAATCCAAGATTAGGGTTAGGGTTAGGGTTAGGGTTAGGGTTAGGGTTAGGGTTAGGGTTAGGGTTAGGGTTAGGGTTAGGGTTAGGGTTAGGGTTAGGGTTAGGGTTAGGATGAATGAACACCACAAGAACAATCCAAGAATAGGGTTAGGGTTAGGGTTAGGGTTAGGGTTAGGGTTAGGGTTAGGGTTAGGGTGAGGGTGAGGGTTAGGATTAGGGTTAGGGTTAGGGTTAGGGTTAGGGTTAGGGTTAGGGTGAATGAACACCGCAAGAACAATCCAAGAATAGGGTTAGGGTTAGGGTTAGGGTTAGGGTTAGGGTTAGGGTTAGGGTTAGGGTTAAGGTTAGGGTTAGGGTTAGGGTTAGGGTTAGGGTTAGGGTTAGCGTTCGAGTTAGGGTTAGGGTTAGGTTTAGGATGAATGAACACCGCAAGAACAATCCAAGATTAGGGTTAGGGTTAGGGTTAGGGTTAGGGTTAGGGTTAGGGTTAGGGTTAGGGTTAGGGTGAATGAACACCCCAAGAACAATCCAAGATTAGGGTTAGGGTTAGGGTTAGGGTTAGGGTTAGGGTTAGGGTTAGGATGAATGAACACCACAAGAACAATCCAAGATTAGGGTTAGGGTTAGGGTTAGGGTTAGGGTTAGGGTTAGGGTTAGGGTTAGGGTTAGGGTTAGGGTTAGGGTTAGGGTTAGGGTTGGGGTTAGGGTTAGGGTTAGGGTTAGGGTTAGGGTTAGGGTTAGGGTTAGCGTTCGAGTTAGGGTTAGGGTTAGGGTTAGGATGAATGAACACCGCAAGAACAATCCAAGGTTAGGGTTAGGGTTAGGGTTAGGGTTAGGGTTAGGGTTAGGGTTAGGGTTAGGATGAATGAACACTACAAGAACAATCCAAGATTAGGGTTAGGGTTAGGGTTATGGTTAGGGTTAGGGTTAGGGTTAGGATGAATGAACACTACAAGAACAATCCAAGATTAGGGTTAGGGTTAGGGTTAGGGTTAGGGTTAGGGTTAGGG